>NW_028187654.1:0-155962 GCF_964204655.1 Triturus cristatus | reverse complement strand
TTTGAAAACGGACCATTTTTTACGTTTCTGAAGCTTGTCGTAAGGGGGGGTGGTTATCTCTTTCGTCAAAAATCGGGCGTTTTCGCTTGAACAATAAAGGCCTACAAATGTTATTTAGTTCACTTCCCGTGGAGGAGAAACACTTTTTAAGGCCGCAGACTGAGTAAATTGGCCATATTAATTCACTTTTACCCATTCCTCAAATCTTGTGTTTAAGGCCCCTGGAAGCATGAAAATCACTTTAAACATCTCATTTTATCTTTAATAGTGATTTACCAGGTACAAATGTGAATTGTAGTTCAAAGAGGCAATATTTGAAAACGGACCATTTTTTTAGTTTCTGAAGCATGTCGTAAGGGGGGTGGTTATCTCTTTCATCAAAAATCGGACGTTTTTAATTGAACAATAAAGGCCTCCAAATGTTATTTTATTCACTTCCCGTGGAGGAGAAACACTTTTTAAGGCTGCAGAGTGAGTAAATTCGCCATTTTCATTCACTTTTACCCATTCCTCAAATCTCGTGTTTAAGGCCCCTGGAAGCATGAAAATCACTTTAAACATCTCATTTTATCTTTAAAAGTGATTTTCCACGTACAAATGTGAATTGTAGTTCAAAGAGGCAACATTTGAAAACAGACCATTTTTTTAGTTTCTGAAGCATGTCGTAAGGGGGGGTGGTTATCTCTTTCATCAAAAATCAGACGTTTTTAATTGAACAATAAAGGCCTACAAATGTTATTTAATTCACTTTCTGGGGTGGAGAAAAACTTTTTAAGGCCTCAGAGTGAATAAATTGGCCATTTTCATTCATATTTACCCATTCCTCAAATCTTGTGTTTAGGGCCCCTGGAAGCTTGAAAATCACTTTAAACATCTCATTTTATCTTTAAAAGTGATTTTCCACGTACAAATGTGAATTGTAGTTAAAAGAGGCAACATTTGAAAACGGACCATTTTTACGTTTCTGAAGCATGTCATAAGGGGGGGTGGTTATCTCTTTCGTCAAAAATCGGGCGTTTTCGCTTGAACAATAAAGGCCTACAAATGTTATTTA
Source organism: Triturus cristatus (assembly GCF_964204655.1). NCBI lineage: Eukaryota > Metazoa > Chordata > Amphibia > Caudata > Salamandridae > Triturus > Triturus cristatus. Next base: position 154,908 of record NW_028187654.1, on the reverse strand, counting down.
GTTCACTTCCCGTGGAGGAGAAACACTTTTTAAGGCCGCAGAGTGAGTAAATTGGCCATATTCATTCACTTTTACCCATTCCTCAAATCTTGTGTTTAAGGCCCCTGAAAGCATGAAAATCACTTTAAACATCTCATTTTATCTTTAAAAGTGATTTTCCACGTACAAATGTGAATTGTAGTTCAAAGAGGCAACATTTGAAAACAGACCATTTTTTTAGTTTCTGAAGCATGTCGTAAGGGGAGGTGGTTATCTCTTTCATCAAAAATCGGACGTTTTTGATTGAACAATAAAGGCCTCCAAATGTTATTTTATTCACTTCCCGTGGAGGAGAAACACTTTTTAAGGCCGCAGAGTGAGTAAATTGGCCATTTTGATTCACTTTTACCCATTCCTCAAATCTCGTGTTTAAGGCCCCTGGAAGCATGAAAAACACTTTAAACATCTCATTTTATCTTTAAAAGTGATTTTCCACGTACAAATGTGAATTGTAGTTCAAAGAGGCAATATTTGAAAACAGACCATTTTTTTAGTTTCTGAAGCATGTCGTAAGGGAAGGTGGTTATCTCCTTCATCAAAAATCGGACGTTTTGAATTGAACAATAAAGGCCTACAAATGTTATTTAATTCACTTTCTGGGGTGGAGAAAAACTTTTTAAGGCCTCAGAGTGAATAAATTGGCCATTTTCATTCACATTTACCCATTCCTCAAATCTTGTGTTTAGGGCCCCTGGAAGCTTGAAAATCACTTTAAACAACTCATTTTATCTTTAAAAGTGATTTTCCACGTACAAATGTGAATTGTAGTTAAAAGAGGCAACATTTGAAAACGGACCATTTTTACGTTTCTGAAGCATGTCATAAGGGGGGGTGGTTATCTCTTTCGTCAAAAATCGGGCGTTTTCGCTTGAACAATAAAGGCCTACAAATGTTATTTAGTTCACTTCCCGTGGAGGAGAAACACTTTTTAAGGCCGCAGAGTGAGTAAATTGGCCATATTCATTCACTTTTACCCATTCCTCAAATCTTGTGTTTAAGGCCCCTGGAAGCATGAAAATCACTTTAAACATCTCATTTTATCTTTAAAAGTGATTTTCCACGTACAAATGTGAATTGTAGTCCAAAGAGGCAACATTTGAAAACAGACCATTTTTTTAGTTTCTGAAGCATGTCGTAAGGGGGGGTGGTTATCTCTTTCATCAAAAATCGGACGTTTTTGATTGAACAATAAAGGCCTCCAAATGTTATTTGATTCACTTCCCGTGGAGGAGAAACACTTTTTAAGGCCGCAGAGTGAGTAAATTGGCCATTTCCATTCACTTTTACCCATTCCTCAACTCTCGTGTTTAAGGCCCCTGGAAGCATGAAAATCACTTTAAACATCTCATTTTATCTTTAAAAGTGATTTTCCACGTACAAATGTGAATTGTAGTTCAAAGAGGCAACATTTGAAAACAGACCATTTTTTTAGTTTCTGAAGCATGTCGTAAGGGAAGGTGGTTATCTCCTTCATCAAAAATCGGACGTTTTGAATTGAACAATAAAGGCCTACAAATGTTATTTAATTCACTTTCTGGGGTGGAGAAAAACTTTTTAAGGCCTCAGAGTAAATAAATTGGCCATTTTCATTCACATTTACCCATTCCTCAAATCTTGTGTTTAGGGCCCCTGGAAGCTTGAAAATCACTTTAAACAACTCATTTTATCTTTAAAAGTGATTTTCCACGTACAAATGTGAATTGTAGTTAAAAGAGGCAACATTTGAAAACGGACCATTTTTACGTTTCTGAAGCATGTCATAAGGGGGGGTGGTTATCTCTTTCGTCAAAAATCGGGCGTTTTCGCTTGAACAATAAAGGCCTACAAATGTTATTTAGTTCACTTCCCGTGGAGGAGAAACACTTTTTAAGGCCGCAGAGTGAGTAAATTGGCCATATTCATTCACTTTTACCCATTCCTCAAATCTTGTGTTTAAGGCCCCTGGAAGCATGAAAATCACTTTAAACATCTCATTTTATCTTTAAAAGTGATTTTCCACGTACAAATGTGAATTGTAGTTCAAAGAGGCAACATTTGAAAACGGACCATTTTTTACGTTTCTGAAGCTTGTCGTAAGGGGGGGTGGTTATCTCTTTCGTCAAAAATCGGGCGTTTTCGCTTGAACAATAAAGGCCTACAAATGTTATTTAGTTCACTTCCCGTGGAGGAGAAACACTTTTTAAGGCCGCAGAGTGAGTAAATTGGCCATATTCATTCACTTTTACCCATTCCTCAAATCTTGTGTTTAAGGCCCCTGGAAGCATGAAAATCACTTTAAAAATCTCATTTTATCTTTAAAAGTGATTTTCCACGTACAAATGTGAATTGTAGTTCATAGAGGCAACATTTGAAAACAGACCATTTTTTTAGTTTCTGAAGCATGTCGTAAGGGGGGGTGGTTATCTCTTTCATCAAAAATCGGACGTTTTTGATTGAACAATAAAGGCCTCCAAATGTTATTTTATTCACTTCCCGTGGAGGAGAAACACTTTTTAAGGCCGCAGAGTGAGTAAATTGTCCATTTTCATTCACTTTTACCCATTCCTCAAATCTCGTGTTTAAGGCCCCTGGAAGCATGAAAATCACTTTAAACATCTCATTTTATCTTTAAAAGTGATTTTCCACGTACAAATGTGAATTGTAGTTCAAAGAGGCAACATTTGAAAACAGACCATTTTTTTAGTTTCTGAAGCATGTCGTAAGGGGGGGTGGTTATCTCCTTCATCAAAAATCGGACGTTTTGAATTGAACTATAAAGGCCTACAAATGTTGTTTAATTCACTTTCTGGGGTGGAGAAAAACTTTTTAAGGCCTCAGAGTGAATAAATTGGCCATTTTCATTCACATTTACCCATTCCTCAAATCTTGTGTTTAGGGCTCCTGGAAGCTTGAAAATCACTTTAAACATCTCATTTTATCTTTAAAAGTGATTTTCCACGTACAAATGTGAATTGTAGTTCAAAGAGGCAACATTTGAAAACGGACCATTTTTTACGTTTCTGAAGCTTGTCGTAAGGGGGGGTGGTTATCTCTTTCGTCAAAAATCGGGCGTTTTCGCTTGAACAATAAAGGCCTACAAATGTTATTTAGTTCACTTCCCGTGGAGGAGAAACACTTTTTAAGGCCGCAGAGTGAGTAAATTGGCCATCTTCATTCACTTTTACCCATTCCTCAAATCTTGTGTTTAAGGCCCCTGGAAGCATGAAAATCACTTTAAACATCTCATTTTATCTTTAAAAGTGATTTTCCACGTACAAATGTGAATTGTAGTTCAAAGAGGCAAAATTTGAAAACAGACCATTTTTTTAGTTTCTGAAGCATGTCGTAAGGGGGGTGGTTATCTCTTTCATCAAAAATCGGACGTTTTTGATTGAACAATAAAGGCCTACAAATGTTATTTAATTCACTTTCTGGGGTGGAATAAAATTTTTAAGGCCTCAGAGTGAATACATTGGCCATTTTCATTCACATTTACCCATTCCTCAAATCTTGTGTTTAGGGCCCCTGGAAGCTTGAAAATCACTTTAAACATCTCATTTTATCTTTAAAAGTGATTTTCCACGTACAAATGTGAATTGTAGTTCAAAGAGGCAACATTTGAAAACGGACCATTTTTTACATTTCTGAAGCATGTCGTAAGGGGGGGTGGTTATCTCTTTCGTCAAAAATCGGGTGTTTTCGCTTGAACAATAAAGGCCTACAAATGTTATTTAGTTCACTTCCCGTGGAGGAGAAACACTTTTTAAGGCCGCAGAGTGAGTAAATTGGCCATATTCATTCACTTTTACCCATTCCTCAAATCTTGTGTTTAAAGCCCCTGGAAGCATGAAAATCACTTTAAACATCTCATTTTATCTTTAAAAGTGATTTTCCACGTACAAATGTGAATTGTAGTTCAAAGAGGCAACATTTGAAAACAGACCATTTTTTTAGTTTCTGAAGCATGTTGTAAGGGGGGGTGGTTATCTCTTTCATCAAAAATCGGACGTTTTTGATTGAACAATAAAGGCCTCCAAATGTTATTTTATTCACTTCCCGTGGAGGAGAAACACTTTTTAAGGCCACAGAGTGAGTAAATTGGCCAATTCCATTCACTTTTACCCATTCCTCAAATCCCGTGTTTAAGGCCCCTGGAAGCATGAAAATCACATTAAACATCTCATTTTATCTTTAAAAGTGATTTTCCACGTACAAATGTGAATTGTAGTTCAAAGAGGCAACATTTGAAAACAGACCTTTTTTTAGTTTCTGAAGCATGTCGTAAGGGGGGGGTGGTTATCTCTTTCATCAAAAATCGGACGTTTTTAATTGAACAATAAAGGCCTACAAATGTTATTTAATTCACTTTCTGGGGTGGAGAAAAACTTTTTAAGGCCTCAGAGTGAATAAATGGGCCATTTGCATTCACTTTTACCCATTCCTCAAATCTTGTGTTTAGGGCCCCTGGAAGCTTGAAAATCACTTTAAACATCTCATTTTATCTTTAAAAGTGATTTTCCACGTACAAATGTGAATTGTAGTTCAAAGAGGCAACATTTGAAAACAGACCATTTTTTTAGTTTCTGAAGCATGTCGTAAGGGGGGGTGGTTATCTCTTTCATCAAAAATCGGACGTTTTTGATTGAACAATAAAGGCCTACAAATGTTATTTAATTCACTTTCTGGGGTGGAGAAAAACTTTTTAAGGCCTCAGAGTGAATACATTGGCCATTTTCATTCACATTTACCCATTCCTCAAATCTTGTGTTTAGGGCCCCTGGAAGCTTGAAAATCACTTTAAACATCTCATTTTATCTTTAAAAGTGATTTTCCACGTACAAATGTGAATTGTAGTTCAAAGAGGCAACATTTGAAAACGGACCATTTTTTACGTTTCTGAAGCTTGTCGTAAGGGGGGGTGGTTATCTCTTTCGTCAAAAATCGGGCGTTTTCGCTTGAACAATAAAGGCCTACAAATGTTATTTAGTTCACTTCCCGTGGAGGAGAAACACTTTTTAAGGCCGCAGACTGAGTAAATTGGCCATATTAATTCACTTTTACCCATTCCTCAAATCTTGTGTTTACGGCCCCTGGAAGCATGAAAATCACTTTAAACATCTCATTTTATCTTTAATAGTGATTTTCCACGTACAAATGTGAATTGTAGTTCAAAGAGGCAATATTTGAAAACGGACCCTTTTTTTAGTTTCTGAAGCATGTCGTAAGGGGGGGTGGTTATCTCTTTCATCAAAAATCGGACGTTTTTGATTGAACAATAAAGGCCTCCAAATGTTATTTTATTCACTTCCCGTGGAGGAGAAACACTTTTTAAGGCCGCAGAGTGAGTAAATTGGCCATTTTCATTCACTTTTACCCATTCCTCAAATCTCGTGTTTAAGGCCCCTGGAAGCATGAAAATCACTTTAAACATCTCATTTTATCTTTAAAAGTGATTTTCCACGTACAAATGTGAATTGTAGTTCAAAGAGGCAACATTTGAAAACGGACCATTTTTTACATTTCTGAAGCATGTCGTAAGGGGGGGTGGTTATCTCTTTCGTCAAAAATCGGGTGTTTTCGCTTGAACAATAAAGGCCTACAAATGTTATTTAGTTCACTTCCCGTGGAGGAGAAACACTTTTTAAGGCCGCAGAGTGAGTAAATTGGCCATATTCATTCACTTTTACCCATTCCTCAAATCTTGTGTTTAAAGCCCCTGGAAGCATGAAAATCACTTTAAACATCTCATTTTATCTTTAAACGTGATTTTCCACGTACAAATGTGAATTGTAGTTCAAAGAGGCAACATTTGAAAACAGACCATTTTTTTAGTTTCTGAAGCATGTTGTAAGGGGGGGTGGTTATCTCTTTCATCAAAAATCGGACGTTTTTGATTGAACAATAAAGGCCTCCAAATGTTATTTTATTCACTTCCCGTGGAGGAGAAACACTTTTTAAGGCCGCAGAGTGAGTAAATTGGCCATTTCCATTCACTTTTACCCATTCCTCAAATCTCGTGTTTAAGGCCCCTGGAAGCATGAAAATCACTTTAAACATCTCATTTTATCTTTAAAAGTGATTTTCCACGTACAAATGTGAATTGTAGTTCAAAGAGGCAACATTTGAAAACAGACCTTTTTTTAGTTTCTGAAGCATGTCGTAAGGGGGGGTGGTTATCTCTTTCATCAAAAATCGGACGTTTTTAATTGAACAATAAAGGCCTACAAATGTTATTTAATTCACTTTCTGGGGTGGAGAAAAACTTTTTAAGGCCTCAGAGTGAATAAATTGGCCATTTTCATTCACTTTTACCCATTCCTCAAATCTTGTGTTTAGGGCCCCTGGAAGCTTGAAAATCACTTTAAACATCTCATTTTATCTTTAAAAGTGATTTTCCACGTACAAATGTGAATTGTAGTTCAAAGAGGCAACATTTGAAAACAGACCATTTTTTTAGTTTCTGAAGCATGTCGTAAGGGGGGGTGGTTATCTCTTTCATCAAAAATCGGACGTTTTTGATTGAACAATAAAGGCCTACAAATGTTATTTAATTCACTTTCTGGGGTGGAGAAAAACTTTTTAAGGCCTCAGAGTGAATACATTGGCCATTTTCATTCACATTTACCCATTCCTCAAATCTTGTGTTTAGGGCCCCTGGAAGCTTGAAAATCACTTTAAACATCTCATTTTATCTTTAAAAGTGATTTTCCACGTACAAATGTGAATTGTAGTTCAAAGAGGCAACATTTGAAAACGGACCATTTTTTACGTTTCTGAAGCTTGTCGTAAGGGGGGGTGGTTATCTCTTTCGTCAAAAATCGGGCGTTTTTGCTTGAACAATAAAGGCCTACAAATGTTATTTAGTTCACTTCCCGTGGAGGAGAAACACTTTTTAAGGCCGCAGACTGAGTAAATTGGCCATATTAATTCACTTTTACCCATTCCTCAAATCTTGTGTTTAAGGCCCCTGGAAGCATGAAAATCACTTTAAACATCTCATTTTATCTTTAATAGTGATTTTCCACGTACAAATGTGAATTGTAGTTCAAAGAGGCAATATTTGAAAACGGACCCTTTTTTTAGTTTCTGAAGCATGTCGTAAGGGGGGGTGGTTATCTCTTTCATCAAAAATCGGACGTTTTTGATTGAACAATAAAGGCCTCCAAATGTTATTTTATTCACTTCCCGTGGAGGAGAAACACTTTTTAAGGCCGCAGAGTGAGTAAATTGGCCATTTTCATTCACTTTTACCCATTCCTCAAATCTCGTGTTTAAGGCCCCTGGAAGCATGAAAATCACTTTAAACATCTCATTTTATCTATAAAAGTGATTTTCCACGTACAAATGTGAATTGTAGTTCAAAGAGGCAACATTTGAAAACAGACCATTTTTTTAGTTTCTGAAGCATGTCGTAAGGGGGGTGGTTATCTCTTTCATCAAAAATCAGACGTTTTTAATTGAACAATAAAGGCCTACAAATGTTATTTAATTCACTTTCTGGGGTGTAGAAAAACTTTTTAAGGCCTCAGAGTGAATAAATTGGCCATTTTCATTCACATTTACCCATTCCTCAAATCTTGTGTTTAGGGCCCCTGGAAGCTTGAAAATCACTTTAAACATCTCATTTTATCTTTAAAAGTGATTTTCCACGTACAAATGTGAATTGTAGTTCAAAGAGGCAACATTTGAAAACGGACCATTTTTTACGTTTCTGAAGCTTGTCGTAAGGGGGGTGGTTATCTCTTTCGTCAAAAATCGGGCGTTTTCGCTTGAACAATAAAGGCCTACAAATGTTATTTAGTTCACTTCCCGTGGAGGAGAAACACTTTTTAAGGCCGCAGAGTGAGTAAATTGGCCATATTCATTCACTTTTACCCATTCCTCAAATCTTGTGTTTAAGGCCCCTGGAAGCATGAAAATCAGTTTAAACCTCTCATTTTATCTTTAAAAGTGATTTTCCACGTACAAATGTGAACTGTAGTTCAAAGAGGCAACATTTGAAAACAGACCATTTTTTTTGTTTCTGAAGCATGTCGTAAGGGGAGGTGGTTATCTCTTTCATCAAAAATCGGACGGTTTTGATTGAACAATAAAGGCCTCCAAATGTTATTTTATTCACTTCCCGTGGAGGAGAAACACTTTTTAAGGCCGCAGAGTGAGTAAATTGGCCATTTTGATTCACTTTTACCCATTCCTCAACTCTCGTGTTTAAGGCCCCTGGAAGCATGAAAATCACTTTAAACATCTCATTTGATCTTTAAAAGTGATTTTCCACGTACAAATGTGAATTGTAGTTCAAAGAGGCAACATTTGAAAACAGACCTTTTTTTAGTTTCTGAAGCATGTCGTAAGGGGGGGTGGTTATCTCTTTCATCAAAAATCGGACGTTTTTAATTGAACAATAAAGGCCTACAAATGTTATTTAATTCACTTTTTGGGGTGGAGAAAAACTTTTTAAGGCCTCAGAGAGAATAAATTGGCCATTTTCATTCACTTTTACCCATTCCTCAAATCTTGTGTTTAGGGCCCCTGGAAGCTTGAAAATCACTTTAAACATCTCATTTTATCTTTAAAAGTGATTTTCCACGTACAAATGTGAATTGTAGTTAAAAGAGGCAACATTTGATAACGGACCATTTTTTACGTTTCTGAAGCATGTCGTAAGGGGGGGGTGGTTATCCCTTTCGTCAAAAATCGTGCGTTTTCGCTTGAACAATAAAGGCCTACAAATGTTATTTAGTTCACTTCCCGTGGAGGAGAAACACTTTTTAAGGCCGCAGAGTGAGTAAATTGGCCATATTCATTCACTTTTACCCATTCCTCAAATCTTGTGTTTAAGGCCCCTGGAAGCATGAAAATCACTTTAAACATCTCATTTTATCTTTAAAAGTGATTTTCCACGTACAAATGTGAATTGTAGTTCAAAGAGGCAACATTTGAAAACAGACCATTTTTTTAGTTTCTGAAGCATGTCGTAAGGGATCTCTTTCATCAAAAATTGGACGTTTTTGATTGAACAATAAAGGCCTACAAATGTTATTTAATTCACTTTCTGGGGTGGAGAAAAACTTTTTAAGGCCTCAGAGTGAATACATTGGCCATTTTCATTCACATTTACCCATTCCTCAAATCTTGTGTTTAGGGCCCCTGGAAGCTTGAAAATCACTTTAAACATCTCATTTTATCTTTAAAAGTGATTTTCCACGTACAAATGTGAATTGTAGTTCAAAGAGGCAACATTTGAAAACGGACCATTTTTTACGTTTCTGAAGCTTGTCGTAAGGGGGGGTGGTTATCTCTTTCGTCAAAAATCGGGCGTTTTCGATTGAACAATAAAGGCCTACAAATGTTATTTAGTTCACTTCCCGTGGAGGAGAAACACTTTTTAAGGCCGCAGACTGAGTAAATTGGCCATATTAATTCACTTTTACCCATTCCTCAAATCTTGTGTTTAAGGCCCCTGGAAGCATGAAAATCACTTTAAACATCTCATTTTATCTTTAATAGTGATTTACCAGGTACAAATGTGAATTGTAGTTCAAAGAGGCAATATTTGAAAACGGACCATTTTTTTAGTTTCTGAAGCATGTCGTAAGGGGGGTGGTTATCTCTTTCATCAAAAATCGGACGTTTTTAATTGAACAATAAAGGCCTCCAAATGTTATTTTATTCACTTCCCGTGGAGGAGAAACACTTTTTAAGGCCGCAGAGTGAGTAAATTGGCCATTTTCATTCACTTTTACCCATTCCTCAAATCTCGTGTTTAAGGCCCCTGGAAGCATGAAAATCACTTTAAACATCTCATTTTATCTTTAAAAGTGATTTTCCACGTACAAATGTGAATTGTAGTTCAAAGAGGCAACATTTGAAAACAGACCATTTTTTTAGTTTCTGAAGCATGTCGTAAGGGGGGGTGGTTATCTCTTTCATCAAAAATCAGACGTTTTTAATTGAACAATAAAGGCCTACAAATGTTATTTAATTCACTTTCTGGGGTGGAGAAAAACTTTTTAAGGCCTCAGAGTGAATAAATTGGCCATTTTCATTCATATTTACCCATTCCTCAAATCTTGTGTTTAGGGCCCCTGGAAGCTTGAAAATCACTTTAAACATCTCATTTTATCTTTAAAAGTGATTTTCCACGTACAAATGTGAATTGTAGTTAAAAGAGGCAACATTTGAAAACGGACCATTTTTACGTTTCTGAAGCATGTCATAAGGGGGGGTGGTTATCTCTTTCGTCAAAAATCGGGCGTTTTCGCTTGAACAATAAAGGCCTACAAATGTTATTTAGTTCACTTCCCGTGGAGGAGAAACACTTTTTAAGGCCGCAGAGTGAGTAAATTGGCCATATTCATTCACTTTTACCCATTCCTCAAATCTTGTGTTTAAGGCCCCTGGAAGCATGAAAATCACTTTAAACATCTCATTTTATCTTTAAAAGTGATTTTCCACGTACAAATGTGAATTGTAGTTCAAAGAGGCAACATTTGAAAACAGACCATTTTTTTAGTTTCTGAAGCATATCGTAAGGGGAGGTGGTTATCTCTTTCATCAAAAATCGGACGTTTTTGATTGAACAATAAAGGCCTCCAAATGTTATTTTATTCACTTCCCGTGGAGGAGAAACACTTTTTAAGGCCGCAGAGTGAGTAAATTGGCCATTTTGATTCACTTTTACCCATTCCTCAAATCTCGTGTTTAAGGCCCCTGGAAGCATGAAAATCACTTTAAACATCTCATTTTATCTTTAAAAGTGATTTTCCACGTACAAATGTGAATTGTAGTTCAAAGAGGCAACATTTGAAAACAGACCATTTTTTTAGTTTCTGAAGCATGTCGTAAGGGAAGGTGGTTATCTCTTTCATCAAAAATCGGACGTTTTGAATTGAACAATAAAGGCCTACAAATGTTATTTAATTCACTTTCTGGGGTGGAGAAAAACTTTTTAAGGCCTCAGAGTGAATAAATTGGCCATTTTCATTCACATTTACCCATTCCTCAAATCTTGTGTTTAGGGCCCCTGGAAGCTTGAAAATCACTTTAAACAACTCATTTTATCTTTAAAAGTGATTTTCCACGTACAAATGTGAATTGTAGTTAAAAGAGGCAACATTTGAAAACGGACCATTTTTACGTTTCTGAAGCATGTCATAAGGGGGGGTGGTTATCTCTTTCGTCAAAAATCGGGCGTTTTCGCTTGAACAATAAAGGCCTACAAATGTTATTTAGTTCACTTCCCGTGGAGGAGAAACACTTTTTAAGGCCGCAGAGTGAGTAAATTGGCCATATTCATTCACTTTTACCCATTCCTCAAATCTTGTGTTTAAGGCCCCTGGAAGCATGAAAATCACTTTAAACATCTCATTTTAACTTTAAAAGTGATTACCATGTACAAATGTGAATTGTAGTTCAAAGAGGCAACATTTGAAAACAGACCATTTTTTTAGTTTCTGAAGCATGTCGTAAGGGGGGGTGGTTATCTCTTTCATCAAAAATCAGACGTTTTTGATTGAACAATAAAGGCCTCCAAATGTTATTTTATTCACTTCCCGTGGAGGAGAAACACTTTTTAAGGCCGCAGAGTGAGTAAATTGGCCATTTTCATTCACTTTTAGCCATTCCTCAAATCTCGTGTTTAAGGCCCCTGGAAGCATAAAAATCACTTTAAACATCTCATTTTATCTTTAAAAGTGATTTTCCATGTACAAATGTGAATTGTAGTTCAAAGAGGCAACATTTGAAAACAGACCATTTTTTTAGTTTCTGAAGCATGTCGTAAGGGGGGGTGGTTATCTCTTTCATAAAAAAATCGGACGTTTTTAATTGAACAATAAAGGCCTACAAATGTTATTTAATTCACTTTCTGGGGTGGAGAAAAACTTTTTAAGGCCTCAGAGTGAATAAATTGGCCATTTTCATTCACATTTACCCATTCCTCAAATCTTGTGTTTAGGGCCCCTGGAAGCTTGAAAATCACTTTAAACAACTCATTTTATCTTTAAAAGTGATTTTCCACGTACAAATGTGAATTGTAGTTAAAAGAGGCAACATTTGAAAACGGACCATTTTTACGTTTCTGAAACATGTCATAAGGGGGGGTGGTTATCTCTTTCGTCAAAAATCGGGCGTTTTCGCTTGAACAATAAAGGCCTACAAATGTTATTTAGTTCACTTCCCGTGGAGGAGAAACACTTTTTAAGGCCGCAGAGTGAGTAAATTGGCCATATTCATTCACTTTTACCCATTCCTCAAATCTTGTGTTTAAGGCCCCTGGAAGCATGAAAATCACTTTAAACATCTCATTTTATCTTTAAAAGTGATTTTCCACGTACAAATGTGAATTGTAGTTCAAAGAGGCAACATTTGAAAACAGACCATTTTTTTAGTTTCTGAAGCATGTCGTAAGGGGGGGTGGTTATCTCTTTCATCAAAAATCGGACGTTTTTAATTGAACAATAAAGGCCTACAAATGTTATTTAATTCACTTTCTGGGGTGGAGAAAAACTTTTTAAGGCCTCAGAGTGAATAAATTGGCCATTTTCATTCACATTTACCCATTCCTCAAATCTTGTGTTTAGGGCCCCTGGAAGCTTGAAAATCACTTTAAACATCTCATTTTATCTTTAAAAGTGATTTTCCACGTACAAATGTGAATTGTAGTTAAAAGAGGCAACATTTGAAAACGGACCATTTTTACGTTTCTGAAGCATGTCGTAAGGTTATCTCTTTCATCAAAAATCGGACGTTTTTGATTGAACAATAAAGGCCTCCAAATGTTATTTTATTCACTTCCCGTGGAGGAGAAACACTTTTTAAGGCCGCAGAGTGAGTAAATTGGCCATTTCCATTCACTTTTACCCATTCCTCAACTCTCGTGTTTAAGGCCCCTGGAAGCATGAAAATCACTTTAAACATCTCATTTTATCTTTAAAAGTGATTTTCCACGTACAAATGTGAATTGTAGTTCAAAGAGGCAACATTTGAAAACAGACCATTTTTTTAGTTTCTGAAGCATGTCGTAAGGGGGGGTGGTTATCTCTTTTGTCAAAAATCGGGCGTTTTCGCTTGAACAATAAAGGCCTACAAATGTTATTTAGTTCACTTCCCGTGGAGGAGAAACACTTTTTAAGGCCGCAGAGTGAGTAAATTGGCCATATTCATTCACTTTTACCCATTCCTCAAATCTTGTGTTTAAGGCCCCTGGAAGCATGAAAATCACTTTAAACATCTCATTTTATCTTTAAAAGTGATTTTCCACGTACAAATGTGAATTGTAGTTCAAAGAGGCAACATTTGAAAACAGACCATTTTTTTAGTTTCTTAAGCATGTCGTAAGGGAAGGTGGTTATCTCCTTCATCAAAAATCGGACGTTTTGAATTGAACAATAAAGGCCTACAAATGTTATTTAATTCACTTTCTGGGGTGGAGAAAAACTTTTTAAGGCCTCAGAGTGAATAAATTGGCCATTTTCATTCACATTTACCCATTCCTCAAATCTTGTGTTTAGGGCCCCTGGAAGCTTGAAAATCACTTTAAACAACTCATTTTATCTTTAAAAGTGATTTTCCACGTACAAATGTGAATTGTAGTTAAAAGAGGCAACATTTGAAAACGGACCATTTTTACGTTTCTGAAGCATGTCGTAAGGGGGGTGGTTATCTCTTTCGTCAAAAATCGGGCGTTTTCGCTTGAACAATAAAGGCCTACAAATGTTATTTAGTTCACTTCCCGTGGAGGAGAAACACTTTTTAAGGCCGCAGAGTGAGTAAATTGGCCATATTCATTCACTTTTACCCATTCCTCAAATCTTGTGTTTAAGGCCCCTGGAAGCATGAAAATCACTTTAAACATCTCATTTTAACTTTAAAAGTGATTTTCCATGTACAAATGTGAATTGTAGTTCAAAGAGGCAACATTTGAAAACAGACCATTTTTTTAGTTTCTGAAGCATGTCGTAAGGGGGGGTGGTTATCTCTTTTATCAAAAATCAGACGTTTTTGATTGAACAATAAAGGCCTCCAAATGTTATTTTATTCACTTCCCGTGGAGGAGAAACACTTTTTAAGGCCGCAGAGTGAGTAAATTGGCCATTTTCATTCACTTTTAGCCATTCCTCAAATCTCGTGTTTAAGGCCCCTGGAAGCATGAAAATCACTTTAAACATCTCATTTTATCTTTAAAAGTGATTTTCCATGTACAAATGTGAATTGTACTTCAAAGAGGCAACATTTGAAAACAGACCATTTTTTTAGTTTCTGAAGCATGTCGTAAGGGGGGGTGGTTATCTCTTTCATCAAAAATCGGACGTTTTTAATTGAACAATAAAGGCCTACAAATGTTATTTAATTCACTTTCTGGGGTGGAGAAAAACTTTTTAAGGCCTCAGAGTGAATAAATTGGCCATTTTCATTCACATTTACCCATTCCTCAAATCTTGTGTTTAGGGCCCCTGGAAGCTTGAAAATCACTTTAAACATCTCATTTTATCTTTAAAAGTGATTTTCCACGTACAAATGTGAATTGTAGTTAAAAGAGGCAACATTTGAAAACGGACCATTTTTACGTTTCTGAAGCATGTCATAAGGGGGGGTGGTTATCTCTTTCGTCAAAAATCGGGCGTTTTCGCTTGAACAATAAAGACCTACAAATGTTATTTAGTTCACTTCCCGTGGAGGAGAAACACTTTTTAAGGCCGCAGAGTGAGTAAATTGGCCATATTCATTCACTTTTACCCATTCCTCAAATCTTGTGTTTAAGGCCCCTGGAAGCATGAAAATCACTTTAAACATCTCATTTTATCTTTAAAAGTGATTTTCCACGTACAAATGTGAATTGTAGTCCAAAGAGGCAACATTTGAAAACAGACCATTTTTTTAGTTTCTGAAGCATGTCGTAAGGGGGGGTGGTTATCTCTTTCATCAAAAATCGGACGTTTTTGATTGAACAATAAAGGCCTCCAAATGTTATTTTATTCACTTCCCGTGGAGGAGAAACACTTTTTAAGGCCGCAGAGTGAGTAAATTGGCCATTTCCATTCACTTTTACCCATTCCTCAACTCTCGTGTTTAAGGCCCCTGGAAGCATGAAAATCACTTTAAACATCTCATTTTATCTTTAAAAGTGATTTTCCACGTACAAATGTGAATTGTAGTTCAAAGAGGCAACATTTGAAAACAGACCATTTTTTTAGTTTCTGAAGCATGTCGTAAGGGAAGGTGGTTATCTCCTTCATCAAAAATCGGACGTTTTGAATTGAACAATAAAGGCCTACAAATGTTATTTAATTCACTTTCTGGGGTGGAGAAAAACTTTTTAAGGCCTCAGAGTGAATAAATTGGCCATTTTCATTCACATTTACCCATTCCTCAAATCTTGTGTTTAGGGCCCCTGGAAGCTTGAAAATCACTTTAAACAACTCATTTTATCTTTAAAATGATTTTCCACGTACAAATGTGAATTGTAGTTAAAAGAGGCAACATTTGAAAACGGACCATTTTTACGTTTCTGAAGCATGTCATAAGGGGGGGTGGTTATCTCTTTCGTCAAAAATCGGGCGTTTTCGCTTGAACAATAAAGGCCTACAAATGTTATTTAGTTCACTTCCCGTGGAGGAGAAACACTTTTTAAGGCCGCAGAGTGAGTAAATTGGCCATATTCATTCACTTTTACCCATTCCTCAAATCTTGTGTTTAAGGCCCCTGGAAGCATGAAAATCACTTTAAACATCTCATTTTATCTTTAAAAGTGATTTTCCACATACAAATGTGAATTGTAGTTCAAAGAGGCAACATTTGAAAACAGACCATTTTTTTAGTTTCTGAAGCATGTCGTAAGGGGGGGTGGTTATCTCTTTCATCAAAAATCGGACGTTTTTGATTGAACAATAAAGGCCTACAAATGTTATTTAATTCACTTTCTGGGGTGGAGAAAAAGTTTTTAAGGCCTCAGAGTGAATAAATTGGCCATTTTCATTCACATTTACCCATTCCTCAAATCTTGTGTTTAGGGCCCCTGGAAGCTTGAAAATCACTTTAAACATCTCATTTTATCTTTAAAAGTGATTTTCCACGTACAAATGTGAATTGTAGTTCAAAGAGGCAACATTTGAAAACGGACCATTTTTTACGTTTCTGAAGCTTGTCGTAAGGGGGGGTGGTTATCTCTTTCGTCAAAAATCGGGCGTTTTCGCTTGAACAATAAAGGCCTACAAATGTTATTTAGTTCACTTCCCGGGGAGGAGAAACACTTTTTAAGGCCGCAGAGTGAGTAAATTGGCCATATTCATTCACTTTTACCCATTCCTCAAATCTTGTGTTTAAGGCCCCTGGAAGCATGAAAATCACTTTAAACATCTCATTTTATCTTTAAAAGTGATTTTCCACGTACAAATGTGAATTGTAGTTCAAAGAGGCAACATTTGAAAACGGACCATATTTTACGTTTCTGAAGCATGTCGTAAGGGGGGGTGGTTATCTCTTTCGTCAAAAATCGGGCGTTTTTGCTTGAACAATACAGGCCTCCAAATGTTATTTTATTCACTTCCCGTTGAGGAGAAACACTTTTTAAGGCCGCAGAGTGAGTAAATTGGCCATATTCATTCACTTTTACCCATTCCTCAAATCTCGTGTTTAAGGCCCCTGGAAGCATGAAAATCACTTTAAACATCTCATTTTATCTTTAAAAGTGATTTTCCACGTACAAATGTGATTTGTAGTTCAAAGAGGCAACATTTGAAAACAGACCATTTTTTTAGTTTCTGAAGCATGTTGTAAGGGGGGGTGGTTATCTCTTTCATCAAAAATCGGACGTTTTTGATTGAACAATAAAGGCCTCCAAATGTTATTTTATTCACTTCCCGTGGAGGAGAAACACTTTTTAAGGCCGCAAAGTGAGTAAATTGGCCATTTCCATTCACTTTTACCCATTCCTCAAATCTCGTGTTTAAGGCCCCTGGAAGCATGAAAATCACTTTAAACATCTCATTTTATCTTTAAAAGTGATTTTCCACGTACAAATGTGAATTGTAGTTCAAAGAGGCAACATTTGAAAACAGACCATTTTTTTAGTTTCTGAAGCATGTCGTAAGGGGGGGTGGTTATCTCCTTCATCAAAAATCGGACGTTTTGAATTGAACAATAAAGGCCTACACATGTTATTTAATTCACTTTCGGGGGTGGAGAAAAACTTTTTAAGGGCTCAGAGTGAATAAATTGGCCATTTTCATTCACATTTACCGATTCCTCAAATCTTGTGTTTAGGGCCCTTGGAAGCTTGAAAATCACTTTAAACATCTCATTTTATCTTTAAAAGTGATTTTCCACGTACAAATGTGAATTGTAGTTAAAAGAGGCAACATTTGAAAACGGACCATTTTTACGTTTCTGAAGCATGTCATAAGGGGGGGTGGTTATCTCTTTCGTCAAAAATCGGGCGTTTTCGCTTGAACAATAAAGGCCTACAAATGTTATTTAGTTCACTTCCCGTGGAGGAGAAACACTTTTTAAGGCCGCAGAGTGAGTAAATTGGCCATATTCATTCACTTTTACCCATTCCTCAAATCTTGTGTTTAAGGCCCCTGGAAGCATGAAAATCACTTTAAACATCTCATTTTATCTTTAAAAGTGATTTTCCACGTACAAATGTGAATTGTAGTTCAAAGAGGCAACATTTGAAAACAGACCATTTTTTTAGTTTCTGAAGCATGTCGTAAGGGGGGGTGGTTATCTCTTTCATCAAAAATCGGACGTTTTTGATTGAACAATAAAGGCCTCCAAATGTTATTTTATTCACTTCCCGTGGAGGAGAAACACTTTTTAAGGCCGCAGAGTGAGTAAATTGGCAATTTTCATTCACTTTTACCCATTCCTCAAATCTTGTGTTTAGGGCCCCTGGAAGCATGAAAATCACTTTAAACATCTCATTTTATCTTTAAAAGTGATTTTCCACGTACAAATGTGAATTGTAGTTCAAAGAGGCAACATTTGAAAACAGACCATTTTTTTAGTTTCTGAAGCATGTCGTAAGGGGGGGTGGTTATCTCTTTCATCAAAAATCGGACGTTTTTGATTGAACAATAAAGGCCTACAAATGTTATTTAATTCACTTTCTGGGGTGGAGAAAAACTTTTTAAGGCCTCAGAGTGAATAAATTGGCCATTTTCATTCACATTTACCCATTCCTCAAATCTTGTGTTTAGGGCTCCTGGAAGCTTGAAAATCACTTTAAACATCTCATTTTATCTTTAAAAGTGATTTTCCACGTACAAATGTGAATTGTAGTTCAAAGAGGCAACATTTGAAAACAGACCATTTTTTTAGTTTCTGAAGCATATCGTAAGGGGAGGTGGTTATCTCTTTCATCAAAAATCGGACGTTTTTGATTGAACAATAAAGGCCTCCAAATGTTATTTTATTCACTTCCCGTGGAGGAGAAACACTTTTTAAGGCCGCAGAGTGAGTAAATTGGCCATTTTGATTCACTTTTACCCATTCCTCAAATCTCGTGTTTAAGGCCCCTGGAAGCATGAAAATCACTTTAAACATCTCATTTTATCTTTAAAAGTGATTTTCCACGTACAAATGTGAATTGTAGTTCAAAGAGGCAACATTTGAAAACAGACCATTTTTTTAGTTTCTGAAGCATGTCGTAAGGGAAGGTGGTTATCTCTTTCATCAAAAATCGGACGTTTTGAATTGAACAATAAAGGCCTACAAATGTTATTTAATTCACTTTCTGGGGTGGAGAAAAACTTTTTAAGGCCTCAGAGTGAATAAATTGGCCATTTTCATTCACATTTACCCATTCCTCAAATCTTGTGTTTAGGGCCCCTGGAAGCTTGAAAATCACTTTAAACAACTCATTTTATCTTTAAAAGTGATTTTCCACGTACAAATGTGAATTGTAGTTAAAAGAGGCAACATTTGAAAACGGACCATTTTTACGTTTCTGAAGCATGTCATAAGGGGGGGTGGTTATCTCTTTCGTCAAAAATCGGGCGTTTTCGCTTGAACAATAAAGGCCTACAAATGTTATTTAGTTCACTTCCCGTGGAGGAGAAACACTTTTTAAGGCCGCAGAGTGAGTAAATTGGCCATATTCATTCACTTTTACCCATTCCTCAAATCTTGTGTTTAAGGCCCCTGGAAGCATGAAAATCACTTTAAACATCTCATTTTAACTTTAAAAGTGATTTTCCATGTACAAATGTGAATTGTAGTTCAAAGAGGCAACATTTGAAAACAGACCATTTTTTTAGTTTCTGAAGCATGTCGTAAGGGGGGGTGGTTATCTCTTTCATCAAAAATCAGACGTTTTTGATTGAACAATAAAGGCCTCCAAATGTTATTTTATTCACTTCCCGTGGAGGAGAAACACTTTTTAAGGCCGCAGAGTGAGTAAATTGGCCATTTTCATTCACTTTTAGCCATTCCTCAAATCTCGTGTTTAAGGCCCCTGGAAGCATAAAAATCACTTTAAACATCTCATTTTATCTTTAAAAGTGATTTTCCATGTACAAATGTGAATTGTAGTTCAAAGAGGCAACATTTGAAAACAGACCATTTTTTTAGTTTCTGAAGCATGTCGTAAGGGGGGGTGGTTATCTCTTTCATCAAAAATCGGACGTTTTTAATTGAACAATAAAGGCCTACAAATGTTATTTAATTCACTTTCTGGGGTGGAGAAAAACTTTTTAAGGCCTCAGAGTGAATAAATTGGCCATTTTCATTCACATTTACCCATTCCTCAAATCTTGTGTTTAGGGCCCCTGGAAGCTTGAAAATCACTTTAAACAACTCATTTTATCTTTAAAAGTGATTTTCCACGTACAAATGTGAATTGTAGTTAAAAGAGGCAACATTTGAAAACGGACCATTTTTACGTTTCTGAAACATGTCATAAGGGGGGGTGGTTATCTCTTTCGTCAAAAATCGGGCGTTTTCGCTTGAACAATAAAGGCCTACAAATGTTATTTAATTCACTTTCTGGGGTGGAGAAAAACTTTTTAAGGCCTCAGAGTGAATAAATTGGCCATTTTCATTCACATTTACCCATTCCTCAAATCTTGTGTTTAGGGCCCCTGGAAGCTTGAAAATCACTTTAAACATCTCATTTTATCTTTAAAAGTGATTTTCCACGTACAAATGTGAATTGTAGTTAAAAGAGGCAACATTTGAAAACGGACCATTTTTACGTTTCTGAAGCATGTCGTAAGGGGGGGTGGTTATCTCTTTCATCAAAAATCGGACGTTTTTGATTGAACAATAAAGGCCTCCAAATGTTATTTTATTCACTTCCCGTGGAGGAGAAACACTTTTTAAGGCCGCAGAGTGAGTAAATTGGCCATTTCCATTCACTTTTACCCATTCCTCAACTCTCGTGTTTAAGGCCCCTGGAAGCATGAAAATCACTTTAAACATCTCATTTTATCTTTAAAAGTGATTTTCCACGTACAAATGTGAATTGTAGTTAAAAGAGGCAACATTTGATAACGGACCATTTTTTACGTTTCTGAAGCATGTCGTAAGGGGGGGTGGTTATCTCTTTTGTCAAAAATCGGGCGTTTTCGCTTGAACAATAAAGGCCTACAAATGTTATTTAGTTCACTTCCCGTGGAGGAGAAACACTTTTTAAGGCCGCAGAGTGAGTAAATTGGCCATATTCATTCACTTTTACCCATTCCTCAAATCTTGTGTTTAAGGCCCCTGGAAGCATGAAAATCACTTTAAACATCTCATTTTATCTTTAAAAGTGATTTTCCACGTACAAATGTGAATTGTAGTTCAAAGAGGCAACATTTGAAAACAGACCATTTTTTTAGTTTCTGAAGCATGTCGTAAGGGAAGGTGGTTATCTCCTTCATCAAAAATCGGACGTTTTGAATTGAACAATAAAGGCCTACAAATGTTATTTAATTCACTTTCTGGGGTGGAGAAAAACTTTTTAAGGCCTCAGAGTGAATAAATTGGCCATTTTCATTCACATTTACCCATTCCTCAAATCTTGTGTTTAGGGCCCCTGGAAGCTTGAAAATCACTTTAAACAACTCATTTTATCTTTAAAAGTGATTTTCCACGTACAAATGTGAATTGTAGTTAAAAGAGGCAACATTTGAAAACGGACCATTTTTACGTTTCTGAAGCATGTCATAAGGGGGGGTGGTTATCTCTTTCGTCAAAAATCGGGCGTTTTCGCTTGAACAATAAAGGCCTACAAATGTTATTTAGTTCACTTCCCGTGGAGGAGAAACACTTTTTAAGGCCGCAGAGTGAGTAAATTGGCCATATTCATTCACTTTTACCCATTCCTCAAATCTTGTGTTTAAGGCCCCTGGAAGCATGAAAATCACTTTAAACATCTCATTTTAACTTTAAAAGTGATTTTCCATGTACAAATGTGAATTGTAGTTCAAAGAGGCAACATTTGAAAACAGACCATTTTTTTAGTTTCTGAAGCATGTCGTAAGGGGGGGTGGTTATCTCTTTCATCAAAAATCAGACGTTTTTGATTGAACAATAAAGGCCTCCAAATGTTATTTTATTCACTTCCCGTGGAGGAGAAACACTTTTTAAGGCCGCAGAGTGAGTAAATTGGCCATTTTCATTCACTTTTAGCCATTCCTCAAATCTCGTGTTTAAGGCCCCTGGAAGCATAAAAATCACTTTAAACATCTCATTTTATCTTTAAAAGTGATTTTCCATGTACAAATGTGAATTGTAGTTCAAAGAGGCAACATTTGAAAACAGACCATTTTTTTAGTTTCTGAAGCATGTCGTAAGGGGGGGTGGTTATCTCTTTCATCAAAAATCGGACGTTTTTAATTGAACAATAAAGGCCTACAAATGTTATTTAATTCACTTTCTGGGGTGGAGAAAAACTTTTTAAGGCCTCAGAGTGAATAAATTGGCCATTTTCATTCACATTTACCCATTCCTCAAATCTTGTGTTTAGGGCCCCTGGAAGCTTGAAAATCACTTTAAACAACTCATTTTATCTTTAAAAGTGATTTTCCACGTACAAATGTGAATTGTAGTTAAAAGAGGCAACATTTGAAAACGGACCATTTTTACGTTTCTGAAACATGTCATAAGGGGGGGTGGTTATCTCTTTCGTCAAAAATCGGGCGTTTTCGCTTGAACAATAAAGGCCTACAAATGTTATTTAATTCACTTTCTGGGGTGGAGAAAAACTTTTTAAGGCCTCAGAGTGAATAAATTGGCCATTTTCATTCACATTTACCCATTCCTCAAATCTTGTGTTTAGGGCCCCTGGAAGCTTGAAAATCACTTTAAACATCTCATTTTATCTTTAAAAGTGATTTTCCACGTACAAATGTGAATTGTAGTTAAAAGAGGCAACATTTGAAAACGGACCATTTTTACGTTTCTGAAGCATGTCGTAAGGGGGGGTGGTTATCTCTTTCATCAAAAATCGGACGTTTTTGATTGAACAATAAAGGCCTCCAAATGTTATTTTATTCACTTCCCGTGGAGGAGAAACACTTTTTAAGGCCGCAGAGTGAGTAAATTGGCCATTTCCATTCACTTTTACCCATTCCTCAACTCTCGTGTTTAAGGCCCCTGGAAGCATGAAAATCACTTTAAACATCTCATTTTATCTTTAAAAGTGATTTTCCACGTACAAATGTGAATTGTAGTTAAAAGAGGCAACATTTGATAACGGACCATTTTTTACGTTTCTGAAGCATGTCGTAAGGGGGGGTGGTTATCTCTTTTGTCAAAAATCGGGCGTTTTCGCTTGAACAATAAAGGCCTACAAATGTTATTTAGTTCACTTCCCGTGGAGGAGAAACACTTTTTAAGGCCGCAGAGTGAGTAAATTGGCCATATTCATTCACTTTTACCCATTCCTCAAATCTTGTGTTTAAGGCCCCTGGAAGCATGAAAATCACTTTAAACATCTCATTTTATCTTTAAAAGTGATTTTCCACGTACAAATGTGAATTGTAGTTCAAAGAGGCAACATTTGAAAACAGACCATTTTTTTAGTTTCTGAAGCATGTCGTAAGGGAAGGTGGTTATCTCCTTCATCAAAAATCGGACGTTTTGAATTGAACAATAAAGGCCTACAAATGTTATTTAATTCACTTTCTGGGGTGGAGAAAAACTTTTTAAGGCCTCAGAGTGAATAAATTGGCCATTTTCATTCACATTTACCCATTCCTCAAATCTTGTGTTTAGGGCCCCTGGAAGCTTGAAAATCACTTTAAACAACTCATTTTATCTTTAAAAGTGATTTTCCACGTACAAATGTGAATTGTAGTTAAAAGAGGCAACATTTGAAAACGGACCATTTTTACGTTTCTGAAGCATGTCATAAGGGGGGGTGGTTATCTCTTTCGTCAAAAATCGGGCGTTTTCGCTTGAACAATAAAGGCCTACAAATGTTATTTAGTTCACTTCCCGTGGAGGAGAAACACTTTTTAAGGCCGCAGAGTGAGTAAATTGGCCATATTCATTCACTTTTACCCATTCCTCAAATCTTGTGTTTAAGGCCCCTGGAAGCATGAAAATCACTTTAAACATCTCATTTTAACTTTAAAAGTGATTTTCCATGTACAAATGTGAATTGTAGTTCAAAGAGGCAACATTTGAAAACAGACCATTTTTTTAGTTTCTGAAGCATGTCGTAAGGGGGGGTGGTTATCTCTTTCATCAAAAATCAGACGTTTTTGATTGAACAATAAAGGCCTCCAAATGTTATTTTATTCACTTCCCGTGGAGGAGAAACACTTTTTAAGGCCGCAGAGTGAGTAAATTGGCCATTTTCATTCACTTTTAGCCATTCCTCAAATCTCGTGTTTAAGGCCCCTGGAAGCATGAAAATCACTTTAAACATCTCATTTTATCTTTAAAAGTGATTTTCCATGTACAAATGTGAATTGTACTTCAAAGAGGCAACATTTGAAAACAGACCATTTTTTTAGTTTCTGAAGCATGTCGTAAGGGGGGGTGGTTATCTCTTTCATCAAAAATCGGACGTTTTTAATTGAACAATAAAGGCCTACAAATGTTATTTAATTCACTTTCTGGGGTGGAGAAAAACTTTTTAAGGCCTCAGAGTGAATACATTGGCCATTTTCATTCACATTTACCCATTCCTCAAATCTTGTGTTTAGGGCCCCTGGAAGCTTGAAAATCACTTTAAACATCTCATTTTATCTTTAAAAGTGATTTTCCACGTACAAATGTGAATTGTAGTTAAAAGAGGCAACATTTGAAAACGGACCATTTTTACGTTTCTGAAGCATGTCATAAGGGGGGGTGGTTATCTCTTTCGTCAAAAATCGGGCGTTTTCGCTTGAACAATAAAGACCTACAAATGTTATTTAGTTCACTTCCCGTGGAGGAGAAACACTTTTTAAGGCCGCAGAGTGAGTAAATTGGCCATATTCATTCACTTTTACCCATTCCTCAAATCTTGTGTTTAAGGCCCCTGGAAGCATGAAAATCACTTTAAACATCTCATTTTATCTTTAAAAGTGATTTTCCACGTACAAATGTGAATTGTAGTCCAAAGAGGCAACATTTGAAAACAGACCATTTTTTTAGTTTCTGAAGCATGTCGTAAGGGGGGGTGGTTATCTCTTTCATCAAAAATCGGACGTTTTTGATTGAACAATAAAGGCCTCCAAATGTTATTTTATTCACTTCCCGTGGAGGAGAAACACTTTTTAAGGCCGCAGAGTGAGTAAATTGGCCATTTCCATTCACTTTTACCCATTCCTCAACTCTCGTGTTTAAGGCCCCTGGAAGCATGAAAATCACTTTAAACATCTCATTTTATCTTTAAAAGTGATTTTCCACGTACAAATGTGAATTGTAGTTCAAAGAGGCAACATTTGAAAACAGACCATTTTTTTAGTTTCTGAAGCATGTCGTAAGGGAAGGTGGTTATCTCCTTCATCAAAAATCGGACGTTTTGAATTGAACAATAAAGGCCTACAAATGTTATTTAATTCACTTTCTGGGGTGGAGAAAAACTTTTTAAGGCCTCAGAGTGAATAAATTGGCCATTTTCATTCACATTTACCCATTCCTCAAATCTTGTGTTTAGGGCCCCTGGAAGCTTGAAAATCACTTTAAACAACTCATTTTATCTTTAAAAGTGATTTTCCACGTACAAATGTGAATTGTAGTTAAAAGAGGCAACATTTGAAAACGGACCATTTTTACGTTTCTGAAGCATGTCATAAGGGGGGGTGGTTATCTCTTTCGTCAAAAATCGGGCGTTTTCGCTTGAACAATAAAGGCCTACAAATGTTATTTAGTTCACTTCCCGTGGAGGAGAAACACTTTTTAAGGCCGCAGAGTGAGTAAATTGGCCATATTCATTCACTTTTACCCATTCCTCAAATCTTGTGTTTAAGGCCCCTGGAAGCATGAAAATCACTTTAAACATCTCATTTTATCTTTAAAAGTGATTTTCCACATACAAATGTGAATTGTAGTTCAAAGAGGCAACATTTGAAAACAGACCATTTTTTTAGTTTCTGAAGCATGTCGTAAGGGGGGGTGGTTATCTCTTTCATCAAAAATCGGACGTTTTTGATTGAACAATAAAGGCCTACAAATGTTATTTAATTCACTTTCTGGGGTGGAGAAAAAGTTTTTAAGGCCTCAGAGTGAATAAATTGGCCATTTTCATTCACATTTACCCATTCCTCAAATCTTGTGTTTAGGGCCCCTGGAAGCTTGAAAATCACTTTAAACATCTCATTTTATCTTTAAAAGTGATTTTCCACGTACAAATGTGAATTGTAGTTCAAAGAGGCAACATTTGAAAACGGACCATTTTTTACGTTTCTGAAGCTTGTCGTAAGGGGGGGTGGTTATCTCTTTCGTCAAAAATCGGGCGTTTTCGCTTGAACAATAAAGGCCTACAAATGTTATTTAGTTCACTTCCCGGGGAGGAGAAACACTTTTTAAGGCCGCAGAGTGAGTAAATTGGCCATATTCATTCACTTTTACCCATTCCTCAAATCTTGTGTTTAAGGCCCCTGGAAGCATGAAAATCACTTTAAACATCTCATTTTATCTTTAAAAGTGATTTTCCACGTACAAATGTGAATTGTAGTTCAAAGAGGCAACATTTGAAAACGGACCATATTTTACGTTTCTGAAGCATGTCGTAAGGGGGGGTGGTTATCTCTTTCGTCAAAAATCGGGCGTTTTTGCTTGAACAATACAGGCCTCCAAATGTTATTTTATTCACTTCCCGTTGAGGAGAAACACTTTTTAAGGCCGCAGAGTGAGTAAATTGGCCATATTCATTCACTTTTACCCATTCCTCAAATCTCGTGTTTAAGGCCCCTGGAAGCATGAAAATCACTTTAAACATCTCATTTTATCTTTAAAAGTGATTTTCCACGTACAAATGTGATTTGTAGTTCAAAGAGGCAACATTTGAAAACAGACCATTTTTTTAGTTTCTGAAGCATGTTGTAAGGGGGGGTGGTTATCTCTTTCATCAAAAATCGGACGTTTTTGATTGAACAATAAAGGCCTCCAAATGTTATTTTATTCACTTCCCGTGGAGGAGAAACACTTTTTAAGGCCGCAAAGTGAGTAAATTGGCCATTTCCATTCACTTTTACCCATTCCTCAAATCTCGTGTTTAAGGCCCCTGGAAGCATGAAAATCACTTTAAACATCTCATTTTATCTTTAAAAGTGATTTTCCACGTACAAATGTGAATTGTAGTTCAAAGAGGCAACATTTGAAAACAGACCATTTTTTTAGTTTCTGAAGCATGTCGTAAGGGGGGGTGGTTATCTCCTTCATCAAAAATCGGACGTTTTGAATTGAACAATAAAGGCCTACACATGTTATTTAATTCACTTTCGGGGGTGGAGAAAAACTTTTTAAGGGCTCAGAGTGAATAAATTGGCCATTTTCATTCACATTTACCGATTCCTCAAATCTTGTGTTTAGGGCCCTTGGAAGCTTGAAAATCACTTTAAACATCTCATTTTATCTTTAAAAGTGATTTTCCACGTACAAATGTGAATTGTAGTTAAAAGAGGCAACATTTGAAAACGGACCATTTTTACGTTTCTGAAGCATGTCATAAGGGGGGGTGGTTATCTCTTTCGTCAAAAATCGGGCGTTTTCGCTTGAACAATAAAGGCCTACAAATGTTATTTAGTTCACTTCCCGTGGAGGAGAAACACTTTTTAAGGCCGCAGAGTGAGTAAATTGGCCATATTCATTCACTTTTACCCATTCCTCAAATCTTGTGTTTAAGGCCCCTGGAAGCATGAAAATCACTTTAAACATCTCATTTTATCTTTAAAAGTGATTTTCCACGTACAAATGTGAATTGTAGTTCAAAGAGGCAACATTTGAAAACAGACCATTTTTTTAGTTTCTGAAGCATGTCGTAAGGGGGGGTGGTTATCTCTTTCATCAAAAATCGGACGTTTTTGATTGAACAATAAAGGCCTCCAAATGTTATTTTATTCACTTCCCGTGGAGGAGAAACACTTTTTAAGGCCGCAGAGTGAGTAAATTGGCAATTTTCATTCACTTTTACCCATTCCTCAAATCTTGTGTTTAGGGCCCCTGGAAGCATGAAAATCACTTTAAACATCTCATTTTATCTTTAAAAGTGATTTTCCACGTACAAATGTGAATTGTAGTTCAAAGAGGCAACATTTGAAAACAGACCATTTTTTTAGTTTCTGAAGCATGTCGTAAGGGGGGGGTGGTTATCTCTTTCATCAAAAATCGGACGTTTTTGATTGAACAATAAAGGCCTCCAAATGTTATTTTATTCACTTCCCGTGGAGGAGAAACACTTTTTAAGGCCGCAGAGTGAGTAAATTGGCCATTTCCATTCACTTTTACCCATTCCTCAACTCTCGTGTTTAAGGCCCCTGGAAGCATGAAAATCACTTTAAACATCTCATTTTATCTTTAAAAGTGATTTTCCACGTACAAATGTGAATTGTAGTTCAAAGAGGCAACATTTGAAAACAGACCATTTTTTTAGTTTCTGAAGCATGTCGTAAGGGAAGGTGGTTATCTCCTTCATCAAAAATCGGACGTTTTGAATTGAACAATAAAGGCCTACAAATGTTATTTAATTCACTTTCTGGGGTGGAGAAAAACTTTTTAAGGCCTCAGAGTGAATAAATTGGCCATTTTCATTCACATTTACCCATTCCTCAAATCTTGTGTTTAGGGCCCCTGGAAGCTTGAAAATCACTTTAAACAACTCATTTTATCTTTAAAAGTGATTTTCCACGTACAAATGTGAATTGTAGTTAAAAGAGGCAACATTTGAAAACGGACCATTTTTACGTTTCTGAAGCATGTCATAAGGGGGGGTGGTTATCTCTTTCGTCAAAAATCGGGCGTTTTCGCTTGAACAATAAAGGCCTACAAATGTTATTTAGTTCACTTCCCGTGGAGGAGAAACACTTTTTAAGGCCGCAGAGTGAGTAAATTGGCCATATTCATTCACTTTTACCCATTCCTCAAATCTTGTGTTTAAGGCCCCTGGAAGCATGAAAATCACTTTAAACATCTCATTTTATCTTTAAAAGTGATTTTCCACATACAAATGTGAATTGTAGTTCAAAGAGGCAACATTTGAAAACAGACCATTTTTTTAGTTTCTGAAGCATGTCGTAAGGGGGGGTGGTTATCTCTTTCATCAAAAATCGGACGTTTTTGATTGAACAATAAAGGCCTACAAATGTTATTTAATTCACTTTCTGGGGTGGAGAAAAAGTTTTTAAGGCCTCAGAGTGAATAAATTGGCCATTTTCATTCACATTTACCCATTCCTCAAATCTTGTGTTTAGGGCCCCTGGAAGCTTGAAAATCACTTTAAACATCTCATTTTATCTTTAAAAGTGATTTTCCACGTACAAATGTGAATTGTAGTTCAAAGAGGCAACATTTGAAAACGGACCATTTTTTACGTTTCTGAAGCTTGTCGTAAGGGGGGGTGGTTATCTCTTTCGTCAAAAATCGGGCGTTTTCGCTTGAACAATAAAGGCCTACAAATGTTATTTAGTTCACTTCCCGGGGAGGAGAAACACTTTTTAAGGCCGCAGAGTGAGTAAATTGGCCATATTCATTCACTTTTACCCATTCCTCAAATCTTGTGTTTAAGGCCCCTGGAAGCATGAAAATCACTTTAAACATCTCATTTTATCTTTAAAAGTGATTTTCCACGTACAAATGTGAATTGTAGTTCAAAGAGGCAACATTTGAAAACGGACCATATTTTACGTTTCTGAAGCATGTCGTAAGGGGGGGTGGTTATCTCTTTCGTCAAAAATCGGGCGTTTTTGCTTGAACAATACAGGCCTCCAAATGTTATTTTATTCACTTCCCGTTGAGGAGAAACACTTTTTAAGGCCGCAGAGTGAGTAAATTGGCCATATTCATTCACTTTTACCCATTCCTCAAATCTCGTGTTTAAGGCCCCTGGAAGCATGAAAATCACTTTAAACATCTCATTTTATCTTTAAAAGTGATTTTCCACGTACAAATGTGATTTGTAGTTCAAAGAGGCAACATTTGAAAACAGACCATTTTTTTAGTTTCTGAAGCATGTTGTAAGGGGGGGTGGTTATCTCTTTCATCAAAAATCGGACGTTTTTGATTGAACAATAAAGGCCTCCAAATGTTATTTTATTCACTTCCCGTGGAGGAGAAACACTTTTTAAGGCCGCAAAGTGAGTAAATTGGCCATTTCCATTCACTTTTACCCATTCCTCAAATCTCGTGTTTAAGGCCCCTGGAAGCATGAAAATCACTTTAAACATCTCATTTTATCTTTAAAAGTGATTTTCCACGTACAAATGTGAATTGTAGTTCAAAGAGGCAACATTTGAAAACAGACCATTTTTTTAGTTTCTGAAGCATGTCGTAAGGGGGGGTGGTTATCTCCTTCATCAAAAATCGGACGTTTTGAATTGAACAATAAAGGCCTACACATGTTATTTAATTCACTTTCGGGGGTGGAGAAAAACTTTTTAAGGGCTCAGAGTGAATAAATTGGCCATTTTCATTCACATTTACCGATTCCTCAAATCTTGTGTTTAGGGCCCTTGGAAGCTTGAAAATCACTTTAAACATCTCATTTTATCTTTAAAAGTGATTTTCCACGTACAAATGTGAATTGTAGTTAAAAGAGGCAACATTTGAAAACGGACCATTTTTACGTTTCTGAAGCATGTCATAAGGGGGGGTGGTTATCTCTTTCGTCAAAAATCGGGCGTTTTCGCTTGAACAATAAAGGCCTACAAATGTTATTTAGTTCACTTCCCGTGGAGGAGAAACACTTTTTAAGGCCGCAGAGTGAGTAAATTGGCCATATTCATTCACTTTTACCCATTCCTCAAATCTTGTGTTTAAGGCCCCTGGAAGCATGAAAATCACTTTAAACATCTCATTTTATCTTTAAAAGTGATTTTCCACGTACAAATGTGAATTGTAGTTCAAAGAGGCAACATTTGAAAACAGACCATTTTTTTAGTTTCTGAAGCATGTCGTAAGGGGGGGTGGTTATCTCTTTCATCAAAAATCGGACGTTTTTGATTGAACAATAAAGGCCTCCAAATGTTATTTTATTCACTTCCCGTGGAGGAGAAACACTTTTTAAGGCCGCAGAGTGAGTAAATTGGCAATTTTCATTCACTTTTACCCATTCCTCAAATCTTGTGTTTAGGGCCCCTGGAAGCATGAAAATCACTTTAAACATCTCATTTTATCTTTAAAAGTGATTTTCCACGTACAAATGTGAATTGTAGTTCAAAGAGGCAACATTTGAAAACAGACCATTTTTTTAGTTTCTGAAGCATGTCGTAAGGGGGGGGTGGTTATCTCTTTCATCAAAAATCGGACGTTTTTGATTGAACAATAAAGGCCTACAAATGTTATTTAATTCACTTTCTGGGGTGGAGAAAAACTTTTTAAGGCCTCAGAGTGAATAAATTGGCCATTTTCATTCACATTTACCCATTCCTCAAATCTTGTGTTTAGGGCTCCTGGAAGCTTGAAAATCACTTTAAACATCTCATTTTATCTTTAAAAGTGATTTTCCACGTACAAATGTGAATTGTAGTTCAAAGAGGCAACATTTGAAAACGGACCATTTTTTACATTTCTGAAGCATGTCGTAAGGGGGGGTGGTTATCTCTTTCGTCAAAAATCGGGTGTTTTCGCTTGAACAATAAAGGCCTACAAATGTTATTTAGTTCACTTCCCGTGGAGGAGAAACACTTTTTAAGGCCGCAGAGTGAGTAAATTGGCCATATTCATTCACTTTTACCCATTCCTCAAATCTTGTGTTTAAAGCCCCTGGAAGCATGAAAATCACTTTAAACATCTCATTTTATCTTTAAACGTGATTTTCCACGTACAAATGTGAATTGTAGTTCAAAGAGGCAACATTTGAAAACAGACCATTTTTTTAGTTTCTGAAGCATGTTGTAAGGGGGGGTGGTTATCTCTTTCATCAAAAATGGGACGTTTTTGATTGAACAATAAAGGCCTCCAAATGTTATTTTATTCACTTCCCGTGGAGGAGAAACACTTTTTAAGGCCGCAGAGTGAGTAAATTGGCAATTTTCATTCACTTTTACCCATTCCTCAAATCTTG
The DNA here is from genome assembly GCF_964204655.1 of Triturus cristatus. Classification (NCBI taxonomy): domain Eukaryota; kingdom Metazoa; phylum Chordata; class Amphibia; order Caudata; family Salamandridae; genus Triturus; species Triturus cristatus. The sequence continues at coordinate 123,248 of NW_028187654.1, read as the reverse complement.
TGTTTAGGGCCCCTGGAAGCATGAAAATCACTTTAAACATCTCATTTTATCTTTAAAAGTGATTTTCCACGTACAAATGTGAATTGTAGTTCAAAGAGGCAACATTTGAAAACAGACCATTTTTTTAGTTTCTGAAGCATGTCGTAAGGGGGGGTGGTTATCTCTTTCATCAAAAATCGGACGTTTTTGATTGAACAATAAAGGCCTACAAATGTTATTTAATTCACTTTCTGGGGTGGAGAAAAACTTTTTAAGGCCTCAGAGTGAATAAATTGGCCATTTTCATTCACATTTACCCATTCCTCAAATCTTGTGTTTAGGGCTCCTGGAAGCTTGAAAATCACTTTAAACATCTCATTTTATCTTTAAAAGTGATTTTCCACGTACAAATGTGAATTGTAGTTCAAAGAGGCAACATTTGAAAACGGACCATTTTTTACGTTTCTGAAGCTTGTCGTAAGGGGGGGTGGTTATCTCTTTCGTCAAAAATCGGGCGTTTTCGCTTGAACAATAAAGGCCTACAAATGTTATTTAGTTCACTTCCCGTGGAGGAGAAACACTTTTTAAGGCCGCAGAGTGAGTAAATTGGCCATATTCATTCACTTTTACCCATTCCTCAAATCTTGTGTTTAAGGCCCCTGGAAGCATGAAAATCACTTTAAACATCTCATTTTATCTTTAAAAGTGATTTTCCACGTACAAATGTGAATTGTAGTTCAAAGAGGCAACATTTGAAAACAGACCATTTTTTTAGTTTCTGAAGCATGTCGTAAGGGGGGTGGTTATCTCTTTCATCAAAAATCGGACGTTTTTGATTGAACAATAAAGGCCTACAAATGTTATTTAATTCACTTTCTGGGGTGGAATAAAACTTTTTAAGGCCTCAGAGTGAATACATTGGCCATTTTCATTCACATTTACCCATTCCTCAAATCTTGTGTTTAGGGCCCCTGGAAGCTTGAAAATCACTTTAAACATCTCATTTTATCTTTAAAAGTGATTTTCCACGTACAAATGTGAATTGTAGTTCAAAGAGGCAACATTTGAAAACGGACCATTTTTTACATTTCTGAAGCATGTCGTAAGGGGGGGTGGTTATCTCTTTCGTCAAAAATCGGGTGTTTTCGCTTGAACAATAAAGGCCTACAAATGTTATTTAGTTCACTTCCCGTGGAGGAGAAACACTTTTTAAGGCCGCAGAGTGAGTAAATTGGCCATATTCATTCACTTTTACCCATTCCTCAAATCTTGTGTTTAAAGCCCCTGGAAGCATGAAAATCACTTTAAACATCTCATTTTATCTTTAAAAGTGATTTTCCACGTACAAATGTGAATTGTAGTTCAAAGAGGCAACATTTGAAAACAGACCATTTTTTTAGTTTCTGAAGCATGTTGTAAGGGGGGGTGGTTATCTCTTTCATCAAAAATCGGACGTTTTTGATTGAACAATAAAGGCCTCCAAATGTTATTTTATTCACTTCCCGTGGAGGAGAAACACTTTTTAAGGCCGCAGAGTGAGTAAATTGGCCATTTCCATTCACTTTTACCCATTCCTCAAATCTCGTGTTTAAGGCCCCTGGAAGCATGAAAATCACTTTAAACATCTCATTTTATCTTTAAAAGTGATTTTCCACGTACAAATGTGAATTGTAGTTCAAAGAGGCAACATTTGAAAACAGACCTTTTTTTAGTTTCTGAAGCATGTCGTAAGGGGGGGTGGTTATCTCTTTCATCAAAAATCGGACGTTTTTAATTGAACAATAAAGGCCTACAAATGTTATTTAATTCACTTTCTGGGGTGGAGAAAAACTTTTTAAGGCCTCAGAGTGAATAAATTGGCCATTTTCATTCACTTTTACCCATTCCTCAAATCTTGTGTTTAGGGCCCCTGGAAGCTTGAAAATCACTTTAAACATCTCATTTTATCTTTAAAAGTGATTTTCCACGTACAAATGTGAATTGTAGTTCAAAGAGGCAACATTTGAAAACAGACCATTTTTTTAGTTTCTGAAGCATGTCGTAAGGGGGGGTGGTTATCTCTTTCATCAAAAATCGGACGTTTTTGATTGAACAATAAAGGCCTACAAATGTTATTTAATTCACTTTCTGGGGTGGAGAAAAACTTTTTAAGGCCTCAGAGTGAATACATTGGCCATTTTCATTCACATTTACCCATTCCTCAAATCTTGTGTTTAGGGCCCCTGGAAGCTTGAAAATCACTTTAAACATCTCATTTTATCTTTAAAAGTGATTTTCCACGTACAAATGTGAATTGTAGTTCAAAGAGGCAACATTTGAAAACGGACCATTTTTTACGTTTCTGAAGCTTGTCGTAAGGGGGGGTGGTTATCTCTTTCGTCAAAAATCGGGCGTTTTCGCTTGAACAATAAAGGCCTACAAATGTTATTTAGTTCACTTCCCGTGGAGGAGAAACACTTTTTAAGGCCGCAGACTGAGTAAATTGGCCATATTAATTCACTTTTACCCATTCCTCAAATCTTGTGTTTACGGCCCCTGGAAACATGAAAATCACTTTAAACATCTAATTTTATCTTTAATAGTGATTTTCCACGTACAAATGTGAATTGTAGTTCAAAGAGGGAATATTTGAAAACGGACCCTTTTTTTAATTTCTGAAGCATGTCGTAAGGGGGGGTGGTTATCTCTTTCATCAAAAATCGGACGTTTTTGATTGAACAATAAAGGCCTCCAAATGTTATTTTATTCACTTCCCGTGGAGGAGAAACACTTTTTAAGGCCGCAGAGTGAGTAAATTGGCCATTTTCATTCACTTTTACCCATTCCTCAAATCTCGTGTTTAAGGCCCCTGGAAGCATGAAAATCACTTTAAACATCTCATTTTATCTTTAAAAGTGATTTTCCACGTACAAATGTGAATTGTAGTTCAAAGAGGCAACATTTGAAAACGGACCATTTTTTACATTTCTGAAGCATGTCGTAAGGGGGGGTGGTTATCTCTTTCGTCAAAAATCGGGTGTTTTCGCTTGAACAATAAAGGCCTACAAATGTTATTTAGTTCACTTCCCGTGGAGGAGAAACACTTTTTAAGGCCGCAGAGTGAGTAAATTGGCCATATTCATTCACTTTTACCCATTCCTCAAATCTTGTGTTTAAGGCCCCTGGAAGCATGAAAATCACTTTAAACATCTCATTTTATCTTTAAAAGTGATTTTCCACGTACAAATGTGAATTGTAGTTCAAAGAGGCAACATTTGAAAACAGACCATTTTTTTAGTTTCTGAAGCATGTCGTAAGGGGGGTGGTTATCTCTTTCATCAAAAATCGGACGTTTTTGATTGAACAATAAAGGCCTACAAATGTTATTTAATTCACTTTCTGGGGTGGAATAAAACTTTTTAAGGCCTCAGAGTGAATAAATTGGCCATTTTCATTCACATTTACCCATTCCTCAAATCTTGTGTTTAGGGCCCCTGGAAGCTTGAAAATCACTTTAAACATCTCATTTTATCTTTAAAAGTGATTTTCCACGTACAAATGTGAATTGTAGTTCAAAGAGGCAACATTTGAAAACGGACAATTTTTTACATTTCTGAAGCATGTCGTAAGGGGGGGTGGTTATCTCTTTCGTCAAAAATCGGGTGTTTTCGCTTGAACAATAAAGGCCTACAAATGTTATTTAGTTCACTTCCCGTGGAGGAGAAACACTTTTTAAGGCCGCAGAGTGAGTAAATTGGCCATATTCATTCACTTTTACCCATTCCTCAAATCTTGTGTTTAAAGCCCCTGGAAGCATGAAAATCACTTTAAACATCTCATTTTATCTTTAAAAGTGATTTTCCACGTACAAATGTGAATTGTAGTTCAAAGAGGCAACATTTGAAAACAGACCATTTTTTTAGTTTCTGAAGCATGTTGTAAGGGGGGGTGGTTATCTCTTTCATCAAAAATCGGACGTTTTGAATTGAACAATAAAGGCCTACAAATGTTATTTAATTCACTTTCTGGGGTGGAGAAAAACTTTTTAAGGCCTCAGAGTGAATAAATTGGCCATTTTCATTCACATTTACCCATTCCTCAAATCTTGTGTTTAGGGCCCCTGGAAGCTTGAAAATCACTTTAAACAACTCATTTTATCTTTAAAAGTGATTTTCCACGTACAAATGTGAATTGTAGTTAAAAGAGGCAACATTTGAAAACGGACCATTTTTACGTTTCTGAAGCATGTCATAAGGGGGGGTGGTTATCTCTTTCGTCAAAAATCGGGCGTTTTCGCTTGAACAATAAAGGCCTACAAATGTTATTTAGTTCACTTCCCGTGGAGGAGAAACACTTTTTAAGGCCGCAGAGTGAGTAAATTGGCCATATTCATTCACTTTTACCCATTCCTCAAATCTTGTGTTTAAGGCCCCTGGAAGCATGAAAATCACTTTAAACATCTCATTTTAACTTTAAAAGTGATTTTCCATGTACAAATGTGAATTGTAGTTCAAAGAGGCAACATTTGAAAACAGACCATTTTTTTAGTTTCTGAAGCATGTCGTAAGGGGGGGTGGTTATCTCTTTCATCAAAAATCAGACGTTTTTGATTGAACAATAAAGGCCTCCAAATGTTATTTTATTCACTTCCCGTGGAGGAGAAACACTTTTTAAGGCCGCAGAGTGAGTAAATTGGCCATTTTCATTCACTTTTAGCCATTCCTCAAATCTCGTGTTTAAGGCCCCTGGAAGCATAAAAATCACTTTAAACATCTCATTTTATCTTTAAAAGTGATTTTCCATGTACAAATGTGAATTGTAGTTCAAAGAGGCAACATTTGAAAACAGACCATTTTTTTAGTTTCTGAAGCATGTCGTAAGGGGGGGTGGTTATCTCTTTCATCAAAAATCGGACGTTTTTAATTGAACAATAAAGGCCTACAAATGTTATTTAATTCACTTTCTGGGGTGGAGAAAAACTTTTTAAGGCCTCAGAGTGAATAAATTGGCCATTTTCATTCACATTTACCCATTCCTCAAATCTTGTGTTTAGGGCCCCTGGAAGCTTGAAAATCACTTTAAACAACTCATTTTATCTTTAAAAGTGATTTTCCACGTACAAATGTGAATTGTAGTTAAAAGAGGCAACATTTGAAAACGGACCATTTTTACGTTTCTGAAACATGTCATAAGGGGGGGTGGTTATCTCTTTCGTCAAAAATCGGGCGTTTTCGCTTGAACAATAAAGGCCTACAAATGTTATTTAATTCACTTTCTGGGGTGGAGAAAAACTTTTTAAGGCCTCAGAGTGAATAAATTGGCCATTTTCATTCACATTTACCCATTCCTCAAATCTTGTGTTTAGGGCCCCTGGAAGCTTGAAAATCACTTTAAACATCTCATTTTATCTTTAAAAGTGATTTTCCACGTACAAATGTGAATTGTAGTTAAAAGAGGCAACATTTGAAAACGGACCATTTTTACGTTTCTGAAGCATGTCGTAAGGGGGGGTGGTTATCTCTTTCATCAAAAATCGGACGTTTTTGATTGAACAATAAAGGCCTCCAAATGTTATTTTATTCACTTCCCGTGGAGGAGAAACACTTTTTAAGGCCGCAGAGTGAGTAAATTGGCCATTTCCATTCACTTTTACCCATTCCTCAACTCTCGTGTTTAAGGCCCCTGAAAGCATGAAAATCACTTTAAACATCTCATTTTATCTTTAAAAGTGATTTTCCACGTACAAATGTGAATTGTAGTTAAAAGAGGCAACATTTGATAACGGACCATTTTTTACGTTTCTGAAGCATGTCGTAAGGGGGGGTGGTTATCTCTTTTGTCAAAAATCGGGCGTTTTCGCTTGAACAATAAAGGCCTACAAATGTTATTTAGTTCACTTCCCGTGGAGGAGAAACACTTTTTAAGGCCGCAGAGTGAGTAAATTGGCCATATTCATTCACTTTTACCCATTCCTCAAATCTTGTGTTTAAGGCCCCTGGAAGCATGAAAATCACTTTAAACATCTCATTTTATCTTTAAAAGTGATTTTCCACGTACAAATGTGAATTGTAGTTCAAAGAGGCAACATTTGAAAACAGACCATTTTTTTAGTTTCTGAAGCATGTCGTAAGGGAAGGTGGTTATCTCCTTCATCAAAAATCGGACGTTTTGAATTGAACAATAAAGGCCTACAAATGTTATTTAATTCACTTTCTGGGGTGGAGAAAAACTTTTTAAGGCCTCAGAGTGAATAAATTGGCCATTTTCATTCACATTTACCCATTCCTCAAATCTTGTGTTTAGGGCCCCTGGAAGCTTGAAAATCACTTTAAACAACTCATTTTATCTTTAAAAGTGATTTTCCACGTACAAATGTGAATTGTAGTTAAAAGAGGCAACATTTGAAAACGGACCATTTTTACGTTTCTGAAGCATGTCATAAGGGGGGGTGGTTATCTCTTTCGTCAAAAATCGGGCGTTTTCGCTTGAACAATAAAGGCCTACAAATGTTATTTAGTTCACTTCCCGTGGAGGAGAAACACTTTTTAAGGCCGCAGAGTGAGTAAATTGGCCATATTCATTCACTTTTACCCATTCCTCAAATCTTGTGTTTAAGGCCCCTGGAAGCATGAAAATCACTTTAAACATCTCATTTTAACTTTAAAAGTGATTTTCCATGTACAAATGTGAATTGTAGTTCAAAGAGGCAACATTTGAAAACAGACCATTTTTTTAGTTTCTGAAGCATGTCGTAAGGGGGGGTGGTTATCTCTTTCATCAAAAATCAGACGTTTTTGATTGAACAATAAAGGCCTCCAAATGTTATTTTATTCACTTCCCGTGGAGGAGAAACACTTTTTAAGGCCGCAGAGTGAGTAAATTGGCCATTTTCATTCACTTTTAGCCATTCCTCAAATCTCGTGTTTAAGGCCCCTGGAAGCATGAAAATCACTTTAAACATCTCATTTTATCTTTAAAAGTGATTTTCCATGTACAAATGTGAATTGTACTTCAAAGAGGCAACATTTGAAAACAGACCATTTTTTTAGTTTCTGAAGCATGTCGTAAGGGGGGGTGGTTATCTCTTTCATCAAAAATCGGACGTTTTTAATTGAACAATAAAGGCCTACAAATGTTATTTAATTCACTTTCTGGGGTGGAGAAAAACTTTTTAAGGCCTCAGAGTGAATACATTGGCCATTTTCATTCACATTTACCCATTCCTCAAATCTTGTGTTTAGGGCCCCTGGAAGCTTGAAAATCACTTTAAACATCTCATTTTATCTTTAAAAGTGATTTTCCACGTACAAATGTGAATTGTAGTTAAAAGAGGCAACATTTGAAAACGGACCATTTTTACGTTTCTGAAGCATGTCATAAGGGGGGGTGGTTATCTCTTTCGTCAAAAATCGGGCGTTTTCGCTTGAACAATAAAGACCTACAAATGTTATTTAGTTCACTTCCCGTGGAGGAGAAACACTTTTTAAGGCCGCAGAGTGAGTAAATTGGCCATATTCATTCACTTTTACCCATTCCTCAAATCTTGTGTTTAAGGCCCCTGGAAGCATGAAAATCACTTTAAACATCTCATTTTATCTTTAAAAGTGATTTTCCACGTACAAATGTGAATTGTAGTCCAAAGAGGCAACATTTGAAAACAGACCATTTTTTTAGTTTCTGAAGCATGTCGTAAGGGGGGGTGGTTATCTCTTTCATCAAAAATCGGACGTTTTTGATTGAACAATAAAGGCCTCCAAATGTTATTTTATTCACTTCCCGTGGAGGAGAAACACTTTTTAAGGCCGCAGAGTGAGTAAATTGGCCATTTCCATTCACTTTTACCCATTCCTCAACTCTCGTGTTTAAGGCCCCTGGAAGCATGAAAATCACTTTAAACATCTCATTTTATCTTTAAAAGTGATTTTCCACGTACAAATGTGAATTGTAGTTCAAAGAGGCAACATTTGAAAACAGACCATTTTTTTAGTTTCTGAAGCATGTCGTAAGGGAAGGTGGTTATCTCCTTCATCAAAAATCGGACGTTTTGAATTGAACAATAAAGGCCTACAAATGTTATTTAATTCACTTTCTGGGGTGGAGAAAAACTTTTTAAGGCCTCAGAGTGAATAAATTGGCCATTTTCATTCACATTTACCCATTCCTCAAATCTTGTGTTTAGGGCCCCTGGAAGCTTGAAAATCACTTTAAACAACTCATTTTATCTTTAAAAGTGATTTTCCACGTACAAATGTGAATTGTAGTTAAAAGAGGCAACATTTGAAAACGGACCATTTTTACGTTTCTGAAGCATGTCATAAGGGGGGGTGGTTATCTCTTTCGTCAAAAATCGGGCGTTTTCGCTTGAACAATAAAGGCCTACAAATGTTATTTAGTTCACTTCCCGTGGAGGAGAAACACTTTTTAAGGCCGCAGAGTGAGTAAATTGGCCATATTCATTCACTTTTACCCATTCCTCAAATCTTGTGTTTAAGGCCCCTGGAAGCATGAAAATCACTTTAAACATCTCATTTTATCTTTAAAAGTGATTTTCCACATACAAATGTGAATTGTAGTTCAAAGAGGCAACATTTGAAAACAGACCATTTTTTTAGTTTCTGAAGCATGTCGTAAGGGGGGGTGGTTATCTCTTTCATCAAAAATCGGACGTTTTTGATTGAACAATAAAGGCCTACAAATGTTATTTAATTCACTTTCTGGGGTGGAGAAAAAGTTTTTAAGGCCTCAGAGTGAATAAATTGGCCATTTTCATTCACATTTACCCATTCCTCAAATCTTGTGTTTAGGGCCCCTGGAAGCTTGAAAATCACTTTAAACATCTCATTTTATCTTTAAAAGTGATTTTCCACGTACAAATGTGAATTGTAGTTCAAAGAGGCAACATTTGAAAACGGACCATTTTTTACGTTTCTGAAGCTTGTCGTAAGGGGGGGTGGTTATCTCTTTCGTCAAAAATCGGGCGTTTTCGCTTGAACAATAAAGGCCTACAAATGTTATTTAGTTCACTTCCCGGGGAGGAGAAACACTTTTTAAGGCCGCAGAGTGAGTAAATTGGCCATATTCATTCACTTTTACCCATTCCTCAAATCTTGTGTTTAAGGCCCCTGGAAGCATGAAAATCACTTTAAACATCTCATTTTATCTTTAAAAGTGATTTTCCACGTACAAATGTGAATTGTAGTTCAAAGAGGCAACATTTGAAAACGGACCATATTTTACGTTTCTGAAGCATGTCGTAAGGGGGGGTGGTTATCTCTTTCGTCAAAAATCGGGCGTTTTTGCTTGAACAATACAGGCCTCCAAATGTTATTTTATTCACTTCCCGTTGAGGAGAAACACTTTTTAAGGCCGCAGAGTGAGTAAATTGGCCATATTCATTCACTTTTACCCATTCCTCAAATCTCGTGTTTAAGGCCCCTGGAAGCATGAAAATCACTTTAAACATCTCATTTTATCTTTAAAAGTGATTTTCCACGTACAAATGTGATTTGTAGTTCAAAGAGGCAACATTTGAAAACAGACCATTTTTTTAGTTTCTGAAGCATGTTGTAAGGGGGGGTGGTTATCTCTTTCATCAAAAATCGGACGTTTTTGATTGAACAATAAAGGCCTCCAAATGTTATTTTATTCACTTCCCGTGGAGGAGAAACACTTTTTAAGGCCGCAAAGTGAGTAAATTGGCCATTTCCATTCACTTTTACCCATTCCTCAAATCTCGTGTTTAAGGCCCCTGGAAGCATGAAAATCACTTTAAACATCTCATTTTATCTTTAAAAGTGATTTTCCACGTACAAATGTGAATTGTAGTTCAAAGAGGCAACATTTGAAAACAGACCATTTTTTTAGTTTCTGAAGCATGTCGTAAGGGGGGGTGGTTATCTCCTTCATCAAAAATCGGACGTTTTGAATTGAACAATAAAGGCCTACACATGTTATTTAATTCACTTTCGGGGGTGGAGAAAAACTTTTTAAGGGCTCAGAGTGAATAAATTGGCCATTTTCATTCACATTTACCGATTCCTCAAATCTTGTGTTTAGGGCCCTTGGAAGCTTGAAAATCACTTTAAACATCTCATTTTATCTTTAAAAGTGATTTTCCACGTACAAATGTGAATTGTAGTTAAAAGAGGCAACATTTGAAAACGGACCATTTTTACGTTTCTGAAGCATGTCATAAGGGGGGGTGGTTATCTCTTTCGTCAAAAATCGGGCGTTTTCGCTTGAACAATAAAGGCCTACAAATGTTATTTAGTTCACTTCCCGTGGAGGAGAAACACTTTTTAAGGCCGCAGAGTGAGTAAATTGGCCATATTCATTCACTTTTACCCATTCCTCAAATCTTGTGTTTAAGGCCCCTGGAAGCATGAAAATCACTTTAAACATCTCATTTTATCTTTAAAAGTGATTTTCCACGTACAAATGTGAATTGTAGTTCAAAGAGGCAACATTTGAAAACAGACCATTTTTTTAGTTTCTGAAGCATGTCGTAAGGGGGGTGGTTATCTCTTTCATCAAAAATCGGACGTTTTTGATTGAACAATAAAGGCCTACAAATGTTATTTAATTCACTTTCTGGGGTGGAATAAAACTTTTTAAGGCCTCAGAGTGAATACATTGGCCATTTTCATTCACATTTACCCATTCCTCAAATCTTGTGTTTAGGGCCCCTGGAAGCTTGAAAATCACTTTAAACATCTCATTTTATCTTTAAAAGTGATTTTCCACGTACAAATGTGAATTGTAGTTCAAAGAGGCAACATTTGAAAACGGACCATTTTTTACATTTCTGAAGCATGTCGTAAGGGGGGGTGGTTATCTCTTTCGTCAAAAATCGGGTGTTTTCGCTTGAACAATAAAGGCCTACAAATGTTATTTAGTTCACTTCCCGTGGAGGAGAAACACTTTTTAAGGCCGCAGAGTGAGTAAATTGGCAATTTTCATTCACTTTTACCCATTCCTCAAATCTTGTGTTTAGGGCCCCTGGAAGCATGAAAATCACTTTAAACATCTCATTTTATCTTTAAAAGTGATTTTCCACGTACAAATGTGAATTGTAGTTCAAAGAGGCAACATTTGAAAACAGACCATTTTTTTAGTTTCTGAAGCATGTCGTAAGGGGGGGTGGTTATCTCTTTCATCAAAAATCGGACGTTTTTGATTGAACAATAAAGGCCTACAAATGTTATTTAATTCACTTTCTGGGGTGGAGAAAAACTTTTTAAGGCCTCAGAGTGAATAAATTGGCCATTTTCATTCACATTTACCCATTCCTCAAATCTTGTGTTTAGGGCTCCTGGAAGCTTGAAAATCACTTTAAACATCTCATTTTATCTTTAAAAGTGATTTTCCACGTACAAATGTGAATTGTAGTTCAAAGAGGCAACATTTGAAAACGGACCATTTTTTACATTTCTGAAGCATGTCGTAAGGGGGGGTGGTTATCTCTTTCGTCAAAAATCGGGTGTTTTCGCTTGAACAATAAAGGCCTACAAATGTTATTTAGTTCACTTCCCGTGGAGGAGAAACACTTTTTAAGGCCGCAGAGTGAGTAAATTGGCCATATTCATTCACTTTTACCCATTCCTCAAATCTTGTGTTTAAAGCCCCTGGAAGCATGAAAATCACTTTAAACATCTCATTTTATCTTTAAACGTGATTTTCCACGTACAAATGTGAATTGTAGTTCAAAGAGGCAACATTTGAAAACAGACCATTTTTTTAGTTTCTGAAGCATGTTGTAAGGGGGGGTGGTTATCTCTTTCATCAAAAATGGGACGTTTTTGATTGAACAATAAAGGCCTCCAAATGTTATTTTATTCACTTCCCGTGGAGGAGAAACACTTTTTAAGGCCGCAGAGTGAGTAAATTGGCAATTTTCATTCACTTTTACCCATTCCTCAAATCTTGTGTTTAGGGCCCCTGGAAGCATGAAAATCACTTTAAACATCTCATTTTATCTTTAAAAGTGATTTTCCACGTACAAATGTGAATTGTAGTTCAAAGAGGCAACATTTGAAAACAGACCATTTTTTTAGTTTCTGAAGCATGTCGTAAGGGGGGGTGGTTATCTCTTTCATCAAAAATCGGACGTTTTTGATTGAACAATAAAGGCCTACAAATGTTATTTAATTCACTTTCTGGGGTGGAGAAAAACTTTTTAAGGCCTCAGAGTGAATAAATTGGCCATTTTCATTCACATTTACCCATTCCTCAAATCTTGTGTTTAGGGCTCCTGGAAGCTTGAAAATCACTTTAAACATCTCATTTTATCTTTAAAAGTGATTTTCCACGTACAAATGTGAATTGTAGTTCAAAGAGGCAACATTTGAAAACGGACCATTTTTTACGTTTCTGAAGCTTGTCGTAAGGGGGGGTGGTTATCTCTTTCGTCAAAAATCGGGCGTTTTCGCTTGAACAATAAAGGCCTACAAATGTTATTTAGTTCACTTCCCGTGGAGGAGAAACACTTTTTAAGGCCGCAGAGTGAGTAAATTGGCCATATTCATTCACTTTTACCCATTCCTCAAATCTTGTGTTTAAGGCCCCTGGAAGCATGAAAATCACTTTAAACATCTCATTTTATCTTTAAAAGTGATTTTCCACGTACAAATGTGAATTGTAGTTCAAAGAGGCAACATTTGAAAACAGACCATTTTTTTAGTTTCTGAAGCATGTCGTAAGGGGGGTGGTTATCTCTTTCATCAAAAATCGGACGTTTTTGATTGAACAATAAAGGCCTACAAATGTTATTTAATTCACTTTCTGGGGTGGAATAAAACTTTTTAAGGCCTCAGAGTGAATACATTGGCCATTTTCATTCACATTTACCCATTCCTCAAATCTTGTGTTTAGGGCCCCTGGAAGCTTGAAAATCACTTTAAACATCTCATTTTATCTTTAAAAGTGATTTTCCACGTACAAATGTGAATTGTAGTTCAAAGAGGCAACATTTGAAAACGGACCATTTTTTACATTTCTGAAGCATGTCGTAAGGGGGGGTGGTTATCTCTTTCGTCAAAAATCGGGTGTTTTCGCTTGAACAATAAAGGCCTACAAATGTTATTTAGTTCACTTCCCGTGGAGGAGAAACACTTTTTAAGGCCGCAGAGTGAGTAAATTGGCCATATTCATTCACTTTTACCCATTCCTCAAATCTTGTGTTTAAAGCCCCTGGAAGCATGAAAATCACTTTAAACATCTCATTTTATCTTTAAAAGTGATTTTCCACGTACAAATGTGAATTGTAGTTCAAAGAGGCAACATTTGAAAACAGACCATTTTTTTAGTTTCTGAAGCATGTTGTAAGGGGGGGTGGTTATCTCTTTCATCAAAAATCGGACGTTTTTGATTGAACAATAAAGGCCTCCAAATGTTATTTTATTCACTTCCCGTGGAGGAGAAACACTTTTTAAGGCCGCAGAGTGAGTAAATTGGCCATTTCCATTCACTTTTACCCATTCCTCAAATCTCGTGTTTAAGGCCCCTGGAAGCATGAAAATCACTTTAAACATCTCATTTTATCTTTAAAAGTGATTTTCCACGTACAAATGTGAATTGTAGTTCAAAGAGGCAACATTTGAAAACAGACCTTTTTTTAGTTTCTGAAGCATGTCGTAAGGGGGGGTGGTTATCTCTTTCATCAAAAATCGGACGTTTTTAATTGAACAATAAAGGCCTACAAATGTTATTTAATTCACTTTCTGGGGTGGAGAAAAACTTTTTAAGGCCTCAGAGTGAATAAATTGGCCATTTTCATTCACTTTTACCCATTCCTCAAATCTTGTGTTTAGGGCCCCTGGAAGCTTGAAAATCACTTTAAACATCTCATTTTATCTTTAAAAGTGATTTTCCACGTACAAATGTGAATTGTAGTTCAAAGAGGCAACATTTGAAAACAGACCATTTTTTTAGTTTCTGAAGCATGTCGTAAGGGGGGGTGGTTATCTCTTTCATCAAAAATCGGACGTTTTTGATTGAACAATAAAGGCCTACAAATGTTATTTAATTCACTTTCTGGGGTGGAGAAAAACTTTTTAAGGCCTCAGAGTGAATACATTGGCCATTTTCATTCACATTTACCCATTCCTCAAATCTTGTGTTTAGGGCCCCTGGAAGCTTGAAAATCACTTTAAACATCTCATTTTATCTTTAAAAGTGATTTTCCACGTACAAATGTGAATTGTAGTTCAAAGAGGCAACATTTGAAAACGGACCATTTTTTACGTTTCTGAAGCTTGTCGTAAGGGGGGGTGGTTATCTCTTTCGTCAAAAATCGGGCGTTTTCGCTTGAACAATAAAGGCCTACAAATGTTATTTAGTTCACTTCCCGTGGAGGAGAAACACTTTTTAAGGCCGCAGACTGAGTAAATTGGCCATATTAATTCACTTTTACCCATTCCTCAAATCTTGTGTTTACGGCCCCTGGAAACATGAAAATCACTTTAAACATCTAATTTTATCTTTAATAGTGATTTTCCACGTACAAATGTGAATTGTAGTTCAAAGAGGGAATATTTGAAAACGGACCCTTTTTTTAATTTCTGAAGCATGTCGTAAGGGGGGGTGGTTATCTCTTTCATCAAAAATCGGACGTTTTTGATTGAACAATAAAGGCCTCCAAATGTTATTTTATTCACTTCCCGTGGAGGAGAAACACTTTTTAAGGCCGCAGAGTGAGTAAATTGGCCATTTTCATTCACTTTTACCCATTCCTCAAATCTCGTGTTTAAGGCCCCTGGAAGCATGAAAATCACTTTAAACATCTCATTTTATCTTTAAAAGTGATTTTCCACGTACAAATGTGAATTGTAGTTCAAAGAGGCAACATTTGAAAACGGACCATTTTTTACATTTCTGAAGCATGTCGTAAGGGGGGGTGGTTATCTCTTTCGTCAAAAATCGGGTGTTTTCGCTTGAACAATAAAGGCCTACAAATGTTATTTAGTTCACTTCCCGTGGAGGAGAAACACTTTTTAAGGCCGCAGAGTGAGTAAATTGGCCATATTCATTCACTTTTACCCATTCCTCAAATCTTGTGTTTAAAGCCCCTGGAAGCATGAAAATCACTTTAAACATCTCATTTTATCTTTAAAAGTGATTTTCCACGTACAAATGTGAATTGTAGTTCAAAGAGGCAACATTTGAAAACAGACCATTTTTTTAGTTTCTGAAGCATGTTGTAAGGGGGGGTGGTTATCTCTTTCATCAAAAATCGGACGTTTTTGATTGAACAATAAAGGCCTCCAAATGTTATTTTATTCACTTCCCGTGGAGGAGAAACACTTTTTAAGGCCGCAGAGTGAGTAAATTGGCCATTTCCATTCACTTTTACCCATTCCTCAAATCTCGTGTTTAAGGCCCCTGGAAGCATGAAAATCACTTTAAACATCTCATTTTATCTTTAAAAGTGATTTTCCACGTACAAATGTGAATTGTAGTTCAAAGAGGCAACATTTGAAAACAGACCTTTTTTTAGTTTCTGAAGCATGTCGTAAGGGGGGGTGGTTATCTCTTTCATCAAAAATCGGACGTTTTTAATTGAACAATAAAGGCCTACAAATGTTATTTAATTCACTTTCTGGGGTGGAGAAAAACTTTTTAAGGCCTCAGAGTGAATAAATTGGCCATTTTCATTCACTTTTACCCATTCCTCAAATCTTGTGTTTAGGGCCCCTGGAAGCTTGAAAATCACTTTAAACATCTCATTTTATCTCTAAAAGTGATTTTCCACGTACAAATGTGAATTGTAGTTCAAAGAGGCAACATTTGAAAACAGACCATTTTTTTAGTTTCTGAAGCATGTCGTAAGGGGGGGTGGTTATCTCTTTCATCAAAAATCGGACGTTTTTGATTGAACAATAAAGGCCTACAAATGTTATTTAATTCACTTTCTGGGGTGGAGAAAAACTTTTTAAGGCCTCAGAGTGAATACATTGGCCATTTTCATTCACATTTACCCATTCCTCAAATCTTGTGTTTAGGGCCCCTGGAAGCTTGAAAATCACTTTAAACATCTCATTTTATCTTTAAAAGTGATTTTCCACGTACAAATGTGAATTGTAGTTCAAAGAGGCAACATTTGAAAACGGACCATTTTTTACGGTTCTGAAGCTTGTCGTAAGGGGGGGTGGTTATCTCTTTCGTCAAAAATCGGGCGTTTTCGCTTGAACAATAAAGGCCTACAAATGTTATTTAGTTCACTTCCCGTGGAGGAGAAACACTTTTTAAGGCCGCAGACTGAGTAAATTGGCCATATTAATTCACTTTTACCCATTCCTCAAATCTTGTGTTTACGGCCCCTGGAAGCATGAAAATCACTTTAAACATCTCATTTTATCTTTAATAGTGATTTTCCACGTACAAATGTGAATTGTAGTTCAAAGAGGCAATATTTGAAAACGGACCCTTTTTTTAATTTCTGAAGCATGTCGTAAGGGGGGGTGGTTATCTCTTTCATCAAAAATCGGACGTTTTTGATTGAACAATAAAGGCCTCCAAATGTTATTTTATTCACTTCCCGTTGAGGAGAAACACTTTTTAAGGCCGCAGAGTGAGTAAATTGGCCATTTTCATTCACTTTTACCCATTCCTCAAATCTCGTGTTTAAGGCCCCTGGAAGCATGAAAATCACT
Source organism: Triturus cristatus (assembly GCF_964204655.1). Taxonomy (NCBI): domain Eukaryota; kingdom Metazoa; phylum Chordata; class Amphibia; order Caudata; family Salamandridae; genus Triturus; species Triturus cristatus. The sequence continues at coordinate 106,641 of NW_028187654.1, read as the reverse complement.
TTAAACATCTCATTTTATCTTTAAAAGTGATTTTCCACGTACAAATGTGAATTGTAGTTCAAAGAGGCAACATTTGAAAACGGACCATTTTTTACATTTCTGAAGCATGTCGTAAGGGGGGGTGGTTATCTCTTTCATCAAAAATCGGACGTTTTTGATTGAACAATAAAGGCCTCCAAATGTTATTTTATTCACTTCCCGTGGAGGAGAAACACTTTTTAAGGCCGCAGAGTGAGTAAATTGGCCATTTTCATTCACTTTTACCCATTCCTCAAATCTTGTGTTTAAAGCCCCTGGAAGCATGAAAATCATTTTAAACATCTCATTTTATCTTTAAACGTGATTTTCCACGTACAAATGTGAATTGTAGTTCAAAGAGGCAACATTTGAAAACAGACCATTTTTTTAGTTTCTGAAGCATGTTGTAAGGGGGGGTGGTTATCTCTTTCATCAAAAATCGGACGTTTTTAATTGAACAATAAAGGCCTACAAATGTTATTTAATTCACTTTCTGGGGTGGAGAAAAACTTTTTAAGGCCTCAGAGTGAATAAATTGGCCATTTTCATTCACTTTTACCCATTCCTCAAATCTTGTGTTTAGGGCCCCTGGAAGCTTGAAAATCACTTTAAACATCTCATTTTATCTTTAAAAGTGATTTTCCACGTACAAATGTGAATTGTAGTTCAAAGAGGCAACATTTGAAAACAGATCATTTTTTTAGTTTCTGAAGCATGTCGTAAGGGGGGGTGGTTATCTCTTTCATCAAAAATCGGACGTTTTTGATTGAACAATAAAGGCCTACAAATGTTATTTAATTCACTTTCTGGGGTGGAGAAAAACTTTTTAAGGCCTCAGAGTGAATACATTGGCCATTTTCATTCACATTTACCCATTCCTCAAATCTTGTGTTTAGGGCCCCTGGAAGCTTGAAAATCACTTTAAACATCTCATTTTATCTTTAAAAGTGATTTTCCACGTACAAATGTGAATTGTAGTTCAAAGAGGCAACATTTGAAAACGGACCATTTTTTACGTTTCTGAAGCTTGTCGTAAGGGGGGGGTGGTTATCTCTTTCGTCAAAAATCGGGCGTTTTTGCTTGAACAATAAAGGCCTACAAATGTTATTTAGTTCACTTCCCGTGGAGGAGAAACACTTTTTAAGGCCGCAGACTGAGTAAATTGGCCATATTAATTCACTTTTACCCATTCCTCAAATCTTGTGTTTAAGGCCCCTGGAAGCATGAAAATCACTTTAAACATCTCATTTTATCTTTAATAGTGATTTTCCACGTACAAATGTGAATTGTAGTTCAAAGAGGCAATATTTGAAAACGGACCCTTTTTTTAGTTTCTGAAGCATGTCGTAAGGGGGGGTGGTTATCTCTTTCATCAAAAATCGGACGTTTTTGATTGAACAATAAAGGCCTCCAAATGTTATTTTATTCACTTCCCGTGGAGGAGAAACACTTTTTAAGGCCGCAGAGTGAGTAAATTGGCCATTTTCATTCACTTTTACCCATTCCTCAAATCTCGTGTTTAAGGCCCCTGGAAGCATGAAAATCACTTTAAACATCTCATTTTATCTTTAAAAGTGATTTTCCACGTACAAATGTGAATTGTAGTTCAAAGAGGCAACATTTGAAAACAGACCATTTTTTTAGTTTCTGAAGCATGTCGTAAGGGGGGTGGTTATCTCTTTCATCAAAAATCAGACGTTTTTAATTGAACAATAAAGGCCTACAAATGTTATTTAATTCACTTTCTGGGGTGTAGAAAAACTTTTTAAGGCCTCAGAGTGAATAAATTGGCCATTTTCATTCACATTTACCCATTCCTCAAATCTTGTGTTTAGGGCCCCTGGAAGCTTGAAAATCACTTTAAACATCTCATTTTATCTTTAAAAGTGATTTTCCACGTACAAATGTGAATTGTAGTTCAAAGAGGCAACATTTGAAAACGGACCATTTTTTACGTTTCTGAAGCTTGTCGTAAGGGGGGTGGTTATCTCTTTCGTCAAAAATCGGGCGTTTTCGCTTGAACAATAAAGGCCTACAAATGTTGTTTAGTTCACTTCCCGTGGAGGAGAAACACTTTTTAAGGCCGCAGAGTGAGTAAATTGGCCATATTCATTCACTTTTACCCATTCCTCAAATCTTGTGTTTAAGGCCCCTGGAAGCATGAAAATCACTTTAAACCTCTCATTTTATCTTTAAAAGTGATTTTCCACGTACAAATGTGAACTCTAGTTCAAAGAGGCAACATTTGAAAACAGACCATTTTTTTTGTTTCTGAAGCATGTCGTAAGGGGAGGTGGTTATCTCTTTCATCAAAAATCGGACGGTTTTGATTGAACAATAAAGGCCTCCAAATGTTATTTTATTCACTTCCCGTGGAGGAGAAACACTTTTTAAGGCCGCAGAGTGAGTAAATTGGCCATTTTGATTCACTTTTACCCATTCCTCAAATCTCGTGTTTAAGGCCCCTGGAAGCATGAAAATCACTTTAAACATCTCATTTGATCTTTAAAAGTGATTTTCCACGTACAAATGTGAATTGTAGTTCAAAGAGGCAACATTTGAAAACAGACCATTTTTTTAGTTTCTGAAGCATGTCGTAAGGGGGGGTGGTTATCTCTTTCGTCAAAAATCGGGCGTTTTCGCTTGAACAATAAAGGCCTACAAATGTTATTTAGTTCACTTCCCGGGGAGGAGAAACACTTTTTAAGGCCGCAGAGTGAGTAAATTGGCCATATTCATTCACTTTTACCCATTCCTCAAATCTTGTGTTTAAGGCCCCTGGAAGCATGAAAATCACTTTAAACATCTCATTTTATCTTTAAAAGTGATTTTCCACGTACAAATGTGAATTGTAGTTCAAAGAGGCAACATTTGAAAACGGACCATATTTTACGTTTCTGAAGCATGTCGTAAGGGGGGGTGGTTATCTCTTTCGTCAAAAATCGGGCGTTTTTGCTTGAACAATACAGGCCTCCAAATGTTATTTTATTCACTTCCCGTGGAGGAGAAACACTTTTTAAGGCCGCAGAGTGAGTAAATTGGCCATATTCATTCACTTTTACCCATTCCTCAAATCTCGTGTTTAAGGCCCCTGGAAGCATGAAAATCACTTTAAACATCTCATTTTATCTTTAAAAGTGATTTTCCACGTACAAATGTGATTTGTAGTTCAAAGAGGCAACATTTGAAAACAGACCATTTTTTTAGTTTCTGAAGCATGTTGTAAGGGGGGGTGGTTATCTCTTTCATCAAAAATCGGACGTTTTTGATTGAACAATAAAGGCCTCCAAATGTTATTTTATTCACTTCCCGTGGAGGAGAAACACTTTTTAAGGCCGCAAAGTGAGTAAATTGGCCATTTCCATTCACTTTTACCCATTCCTCAAATCTCGTGTTTAAGGCCCCTGGAAGCATGAAAATCACTTTAAACATCTCATTTTATCTTTAAAAGTGATTTTCCACGTACAAATGTGAATTGTAGTTCAAAGAGGCAACATTTGAAAACAGACCATTTTTTTAGTTTCTGAAGCATGTCGTAAGGGGGGGTGGTTATCTCCTTCATCAAAAATCGGACGTTTTGAATTGAACAATAAAGGCCTACACATGTTATTTAATTCACTTTCGGGGGTGGAGAAAAACTTTTTAAGGGCTCAGAGTGAATAAATTGGCCATTTTCATTCACATTTACCGATTCCTCAAATCTTGTGTTTAGGGCCCTTGGAAGCTTGAAAATCACTTTAAACATCTCATTTTATCTTTAAAAGTGATTTTCCACGTACAAATGTGAATTGTAGTTAAAAGAGGCAACATTTGAAAACGGACCATTTTTACGTTTCTGAAGCATGTCATAAGGGGGGGTGGTTATCTCTTTCGTCAAAAATCGGGCGTTTTCGCTTGAACAATAAAGGCCTACAAATGTTATTTAGTTCACTTCCCGTGGAGGAGAAACACTTTTTAAGGCCGCAGAGTGAGTAAATTGGCCATATTCATTCACTTTTACCCATTCCTCAAATCTTGTGTTTAAGGCCCCTGGAAGCATGAAAATCACTTTAAACATCTCATTTTATCTTTAAAAGTGATTTTCCACGTACAAATGTGAATTGTAGTTCAAAGAGGCAACATTTGAAAACAGACCATTTTTTTAGTTTCTGAAGCATGTCGTAAGGGGGGGTGGTTATCTCTTTCATCAAAAATCGGACGTTTTTGATTGAACAATAAAGGCCTCCAAATGTTATTTTATTCACTTCCCGTGGAGGAGAAACACTTTTTAAGGCCGCAGAGTGAGTAAATTGGCAATTTTCATTCACTTTTACCCATTCCTCAAATCTTGTGTTTAGGGCCCCTGGAAGCATGAAAATCACTTTAAACATCTCATTTTATCTTTAAAAGTGATTTTCCACGTACAAATGTGAATTGTAGTTCAAAGAGGCAACATTTGAAAACAGACCATTTTTTTAGTTTCTGAAGCATGTCGTAAGGGGGGGTGGTTATCTCTTTCATCAAAAATCGGACGTTTTTGATTGAACAATAAAGGCCTACAAATGTTATTTAATTCACTTTCTGGGGTGGAGAAAAACTTTTTAAGGCCTCAGAGTGAATAAATTGGCCATTTTCATTCACATTTACCCATTCCTCAAATCTTGTGTTTAGGGCTCCTGGAAGCTTGAAAATCACTTTAAACATCTCATTTTATCTTTAAAAGTGATTTTCCACGTACAAATGTGAATTGTAGTTCAAAGAGGCAACATTTGAAAACGGACCATTTTTTACGTTTCTGAAGCTTGTCGTAAGGGGGGGTGGTTATCTCTTTCGTCAAAAATCGGGCGTTTTCGCTTGAACAATAAAGGCCTACAAATGTTATTTAGTTCACTTCCCGTGGAGGAGAAACTCTTTTTAAGGCCGCAGAGTGAGTAAATTGGCCATATTCATTCACTTTTACCCATTCCTCAAATCTTGTGTTTAAGGCCCCTGGAAGCATGAAAATCACTTTAAACATCTCATTTTATCTTTAAAAGTGATTTTCCACGTACAAATGTGAATTGTAGTTCAAAGAGGCAACATTTGAAAACAGACCATTTTTTTAGTTTCTGAAGCATGTCGTAAGGGGGGTGGTTATCTCTTTCATCAAAAATCGGACGTTTTTGATTGAACAATAAAGGCCTACAAATGTTATTTAATTCACTTTCTGGGGTGGAATAAAACTTTTTAAGGCCTCAGAGTGAATACATTGGCCATTTTCATTCACATTTACCCATTCCTCAAATCTTGTGTTTAGGGCCCCTGGAAGCTTGAAAATCACTTTAAACATCTCATTTTATCTTTAAAAGTGATTTTCCACGTACAAATGTGAATTGTAGTTCAAAGAGGCAACATTTGAAAACGGACCATTTTTTACATTTCTGAAGCATGTCGTAAGGGGGGGTGGTTATCTCTTTCGTCAAAAATCGGGTGTTTTCGCTTGAACAATAAAGGCCTACAAATGTTATTTAGTTCACTTCCCGTGGAGGAGAAACACTTTTTAAGGCCGCAGAGTGAGTAAATTGGCCATATTCATTCACTTTTACCCATTCCTCAAATCTTGTGTTTAAAGCCCCTGGAAGCATGAAAATCACTTTAAACATCTCATTTTATCTTTAAAAGTGATTTTCCACGTACAAATGTGAATTGTAGTTCAAAGAGGCAACATTTGAAAACAGACCATTTTTTTAGTTTCTGAAGCATGTTGTAAGGGGGGGTGGTTATCTCTTTCATCAAAAATCGGACGTTTTTGATTGAACAATAAAGGCCTCCAAATGTTATTTTATTCACTTCCCGTGGAGGAGAAACACTTTTTAAGGCCGCAGAGTGAGTAAATTGGCCATTTCCATTCACTTTTACCCATTCCTCAAATCTCGTGTTTAAGGCCCCTGGAAGCATGAAAATCACTTTAAACATCTCATTTTATCTTTAAAAGTGATTTTCCACGTACAAATGTGAATTGTAGTTCAAAGAGGCAACATTTGAAAACAGACCTTTTTTTAGTTTCTGAAGCATGTCGTAAGGGGGGGTGGTTATCTCTTTCATCAAAAATCGGACGTTTTTAATTGAACAATAAAGGCCTACAAATGTTATTTAATTCACTTTCTGGGGTGGAGAAAAACTTTTTAAGGCCTCAGAGTGAATAAATTGGCCATTTTCATTCACTTTTACCCATTCCTCAAATCTTGTGTTTAGGGCCCCTGGAAGCTTGAAAATCACTTTAAACATCTCATTTTATCTTTAAAAGTGATTTTCCACGTACAAATGTGAATTGTAGTTCAAAGAGGCAACATTTGAAAACAGACCATTTTTTTAGTTTCTGAAGCATGTTGTAAGGGGGGGTGGTTATCTCTTTCATCAAAAATCGGACGTTTTTGATTGAACAATAAAGGCCTCCAAATGTTATTTTATTCACTTCCCGTGGAGGAGAAACACTTTTTAAGGCCGCAGAGTGAGTAAATTGGCAATTTTCATTCACTTTTACCCATTCCTCAAATCTTGTGTTTAGGGCCCCTGGAAGCATGAAAATCACTTTAAACATCTCATTTTATCTTTAAAAGTGATTTTCCACGTACAAATGTGAATTGTAGTTCAAAGAGGCAACATTTGAAAACAGACCATTTTTTTAGTTTCTGAAGCATGTCGTAAGGGGAGGTGGTTATCTCTTTCATCAAAAATCGGACGGTTTTGATTGAACAATAAAGGCCTCCAAATGTTATTTTATTCACTTCCCGTGGAGGAGAAACACTTTTTAAGGCCGCAGAGTGAGTAAATTGGCCATTTTGATTCACTTTTACCCATTCCTCAAATCTCGTGTTTAAGGCCCCTGGAAGCATGAAAATCACTTTAAACATCTCATTTGATCTTTAAAAGTGATTTTCCACGTACAAATGTGAATTGTAGTTCAAAGAGGCAACATTTGAAAACAGACCATTTTTTTAGTTTCTGAAGCATGTCGTAAGGGGGGGTGGTTATCTCTTTCGTCAAAAATCGGGCGTTTTCGCTTGAACAATAAAGGCCTACAAATGTTATTTAGTTCACTTCCCGTGGAGGAGAAACACTTTTTAAGGCCGCAGAGTGAGTAAATTGGCCATATTCATTCACTTTTACCCATTCCTCAAATCTTGTGTTTAAGGCCCCTGGAAGCATGAAAATCACTTTAAACATCTCATTTTATCTTTAAAAGTGATTTTCCACGTACAAATGTGAATTGTAGTTCAAAGAGGCAACATTTGAAAACGGACCATTTTTTACGTTTCTGAAGCTTGTCGTAAGGGGGGGTGGTTATCTCTTTCGTCAAAAATCGGGCGTTTTCGCTTGAACAATAAAGGCCTACAAATGTTATTTAGTTCACTTCCCGGGGAGGAGAAACACTTTTTAAGGCCGCAGAGTGAGTAAATTGGCCATATTCATTCACTTTTACCCATTCCTCAAATCTTGTGTTTAAGGCCCCTGGAAGCATGAAAATCACTTTAAACATCTCATTTTATCTTTAAAAGTGATTTTCCACGTACAAATGTGAATTGTAGTTCAAAGAGGCAACATTTGAAAACGGACCATATTTTACGTTTCTGAAGCATGTCGTAAGGGGGGGTGGTTATCTCTTTCGTCAAAAATCGGGCGTTTTTGCTTGAACAATACAGGCCTCCAAATGTTATTTTATTCACTTCCCGTGGAGGAGAAACACTTTTTAAGGCCGCAGAGTGAGTAAATTGGCCATATTCATTCACTTTTACCCATTCCTCAAATCTCGTGTTTAAGGCCCCTGGAAGCATGAAAATCACTTTAAACATCTCATTTTATCTTTAAAAGTGATTTTCCACGTACAAATGTGATTTGTAGTTCAAAGAGGCAACATTTGAAAACAGACCATTTTTTTAGTTTCTGAAGCATGTTGTAAGGGGGGGTGGTTATCTCCTTCATCAAAAATCGGACGTTTTTGATTGAACAATAAAGGCCTCCAAATGTTATTTTATTCACTTCCCGTGGAGGAGAAACACTTTTTAAGGCCGCAAAGTGAGTAAATTGGCCATTTCCATTCACTTTTACCCATTCCTCAAATCTCGTGTTTAAGGCCCCTGGAAGCATGAAAATCACTTTAAACATCTCATTTTATCTTTAAAAGTGATTTTCCACGTACAAATGTGAATTGTAGTTCAAAGAGGCAACATTTGAAAACAGACCATTTTTTTAGTTTCTGAAGCATGTCGTAAGGGGGGGTGGTTATCTCCTTCATCAAAAATCGGACGTTTTGAATTGAACAATAAAGGCCTACACATGTTATTTAATTCACTTTCGGGGGTGGAGAAAAACTTTTTAAGGGCTCAGAGTGAATAAATTGGCCATTTTCATTCACATTTACCGATTCCTCAAATCTTGTGTTTAGGGCCCTTGGAAGCTTGAAAATCACTTTAAACATCTCATTTTATCTTTAAAAGTGATTTTCCACGTACAAATGTGAATTGTAGTTAAAAGAGGCAACATTTGAAAACGGACCATTTTTACGTTTCTGAAGCATGTCATAAGGGGGGGTGGTTATCTCTTTCGTCAAAAATCGGGCGTTTTCGCTTGAACAATAAAGGCCTACAAATGTTATTTAGTTCACTTCCCGTGGAGGAGAAACACTTTTTAAGGCCGCAGAGTGAGTAAATTGGCCATATTCATTCACTTTTACCCATTCCTCAAATCTTGTGTTTAAGGCCCCTGGAAGCATGAAAATCACTTTAAACATCTCATTTTATCTTTAAAAGTGATTTTCCACGTACAAATGTGAATTGTAGTTCAAAGAGGCAACATTTGAAAACAGACCATTTTTTTAGTTTCTGAAGCATGTCGTAAGGGGGGGTGGTTATCTCTTTCATCAAAAATCGGACGTTTTTGATTGAACAATAAAGGCCTCCAAATGTTATTTTATTCACTTCCCGTGGAGGAGAAACACTTTTTAAGGCCGCAGAGTGAGTAAATTGGCAATTTTCATTCACTTTTACCCATTCCTCAAATCTTGTGTTTAGGGCCCCTGGAAGCATGAAAATCACTTTAAACATCTCATTTTATCTTTAAAAGTGATTTTCCACGTACAAATGTGAATTGTAGTTCAAAGAGGCAACATTTGAAAACAGACCATTTTTTTAGTTTCTGAAGCATGTCGTAAGGGGGGGTGGTTATCTCTTTCATCAAAAATCGGACGTTTTTGATTGAACAATAAAGGCCTACAAATGTTATTTAATTCACTTTCTGGGGTGGAGAAAAACTTTTTAAGGCCTCAGAGTGAATAAATTGGCCATTTTCATTCACATTTACCCATTCCTCAAATCTTGTGTTTAGGGCTCCTGGAAGCTTGAAAATCACTTTAAACATCTCATTTTATCTTTAAAAGTGATTTTCCACGTACAAATGTGAATTGTAGTTCAAAGAGGCAACATTTGAAAACGGACCATTTTTTACGTTTCTGAAGCTTGTCGTAAGGGGGGGTGGTTATCTCTTTCGTCAAAAATCGGGCGTTTTCGCTTGAACAATAAAGGCCTACAAATGTTATTTAGTTCACTTCCCGTGGAGGAGAAACTCTATTTAAGGCCGCAGAGTGAGTAAATTGGCCATATTCATTCACTTTTACCCATTCCTCAAATCTTGTGTTTAAGGCCCCTGGAAGCATGAAAATCACTTTAAACATCTCATTTTATCTTTAAAAGTGATTTTCCACGTACAAATGTGAATTGTAGTTCAAAGAGGCAACATTTGAAAACAGACCATTTTTTTAGTTTCTGAAGCATGTCGTAAGGGGGGTGGTTATCTCTTTCATCAAAAATCGGACGTTTTTGATTGAACAATAAAGGCCTACAAATGTTATTTAATTCACTTTCTGGGGTGGAATAAAACTTTTTAAGGCCTCAGAGTGAATACATTGGCCATTTTCATTCACATTTACCCATTCCTCAAATCTTGTGTTTAGGGCCCCTGGAAGCTTGAAAATCACTTTAAACATCTCATTTTATCTTTAAAAGTGATTTTCCACGTACAAATGTGAATTGTAGTTCAAAGAGGCAACATTTGAAAACGGACCATTTTTTACATTTCTGAAGCATGTCGTAAGGGGGGGTGGTTATCTCTTTCGTCAAAAATCGGGTGTTTTCGCTTGAACAATAAAGGCCTACAAATGTTATTTAGTTCACTTCCCGTGGAGGAGAAACACTTTTTAAGGCCGCAGAGTGAGTATATTGGCCATATTCATTCACTTTTACCCATTCCTCAAATCTTGTGTTTAAAGCCCCTGGAAGCATGAAAATCACTTTAAACATCTCATTTTATCTTTAAAAGTGATTTTCCACGTACAAATGTGAATTGTAGTTCAAAGAGGCAACATTTGAAAACAGACCATTTTTTTAGTTTCTGAAGCATGTTGTAAGGGGGGGTGGTTATCTCTTTCATCAAAAATCGGACGTTTTTGATTGAACAATAAAGGCCTCCAAATGTTATTTTATTCACTTCCCGTGGAGGAGAAACACTTTTTAAGGCCGCAGAGTGAGTAAATTGGCCATTTCCATTCACTTTTACCCATTCCTCAAATCTCGTGTTTAAGGCCCCTGGAAGCATGAAAATCACTTTAAACATCTCATTTTATCTTTAAAAGTGATTTTCCACGTACAAATGTGAATTGTAGTTCAAAGAGGCAACATTTGAAAACAGACCTTTTTTTAGTTTCTGAAGCATGTCGTAAGGGGGGGTGGTTATCTCTTTCATCAAAAATCGGACGTTTTTAATTGAACAATAAAGGCCTACAAATGTTATTTAATTCACTTTCTGGGGTGGAGAAAAACTTTTTAAGGCCTCAGAGTGAATAAATTGGCCATTTTCATTCACTTTTACCCATTCCTCAAATCTTGTGTTTAGGGCCCCTGGAAGCTTGAAAATCACTTTAAACATCTCATTTTATCTTTAAAAGTGATTTTCCACGTACAAATGTGAATTGTAGTTCAAAGAGGCAACATTTGAAAACAGACCATTTTTTTAGTTTCTGAAGCATGTCGTAAGGGGGGGTGGTTATCTCTTTCATCAAAAATCGGACGTTTTTGATTGAACAATAAAGGCCTACAAATGTTATTTAATTCACTTTCTGGGGTGGAGAAAAACTTTTTAAGGCCTCAGAGTGAATACATTGGCCATTTTCATTCACATTTACCCATTCCTCAAATCTTGTGTTTAGGGCCCCTGGAAGCTTGAAAATCACTTTAAACATCTCATTTTATCTTTAAAAGTGATTTTCCACGTACAAATGTGAATTGTAGTTCAAAGAGGCAACATTTGAAAACGGACCATTTTTTACGTTTCTGAAGCTTGTCGTAAGGGGGGGTGGTTATCTCTTTCGTCAAAAATCGGGCGTTTTCGCTTGAACAATAAAGGCCTACAAATGTTATTTAGTTCACTTCCCGTGGAGGAGAAACACTTTTTAAGGCCGCAGACTGAGTAAATTGGCCATATTAATTCACTTTTACCCATTCCTCAAATCTTGTGTTTACGGCCCCTGGAAGCATGAAAATCACTTTAAACATCTCATTTTATCTTTAATAGTGATTTTCCACGTACAAATGTGAATTGTAGTTTAAAGAGGCAATATTTGAAAACGGACCCTTTTTTTAATTTCTGAAGCATGTCGTAAGGGGGGGTGGTTATCTCTTTCATCAAAAATCGGACGTTTTTGATTGAACAATAAAGGCCTCCAAATGTTATTTTATTCACTTCCCGTGGAGGAGAAACACTTTTTAAGGCCGCAGAGTGAGTAAATTGGCCATTTTCATTCACTTTTACCCATTCCTCAAATCTCGTGTTTAAGGCCCCTGGAAGCATGAAAATCACTTTAAACATCTCATTTTATCTTTAAAAGTGATTTTCCACGTACAAATGTGAATTGTAGTTCAAAGAGGCAACATTTGAAAACGGACCATTTTTTACATTTCTGAAGCATGTCGTAAGGGGGGGTGGTTATCTCTTTCGTCAAAAATCGGGTGTTTTCGCTTGAACAATAAAGGCCTACAAATGTTATTTAGTTCACTTCCCGTGGAGGAGAAACACTTTTTAAGGCCGCAGAGTGAGTAAATTGGCCATATTCATTCACTTTTACCCATTCCTCAAATCTTGTGTTTAAAGCCCCTGGAAGCATGAAAATCACTTTAAACATGTCATTTTATCTTTAAACGTGATTTTCCACGTACAAATGTGAATTGTAGTTCAAAGAGGCAACATTTGAAAACAGACCATTTTTTTAGTTTCTGAAGCATGTTGTAAGGGGGGGTGGTTATCTCTTTCATCAAAAATCGGACGTTTTTGATTGAACAATAAAGGCCTCCAAATGTTATTTTATTCACTTCCCGTGGAGGAGAAACACTTTTTAAGGCCGCAGAGTGAGTAAATTGGCAATTTTCATTCACTTTTACCCATTCCTCAAATCTTGTGTTTAGGGCCCCTGGAAGCATGAAAATCACTTTAAACATCTCATTTTATCTTTAAAAGTGATTTTCCACGTACAAATGTGAATTGTAGTTCAAAGAGGCAACATTTGAAAACAGACCATTTTTTTAGTTTCTGAAGCATGTCGTAAGGGGGGGTGGTTATCTCTTTCATCAAAAATCGGACGTTTTTGATTGAACAATAAAGGCCTACAAATGTTATTTAATTCACTTTCTGGGGTGGAGAAAAACTTTTTAAGGCCTCAGAGTGAATAAATTGGCCATTTTCATTCACATTTACCCATTCCTCAAATCTTGTGTTTAGGGCTCCTGGAAGCTTGAAAATCACTTTAAACATCTCATTTTATCTTTAAAAGTGATTTTCCACGTACAAATGTGAATTGTAGTTCAAAGAGGCAACATTTGAAAACGGACCATTTTTTACGTTTCTGAAGCTTGTCGTAAGGGGGGGTGGTTATCTCTTTCGTCAAAAATCGGGCGTTTTCGCTTGAACAATAAAGGCCTACAAATGTTATTTAGTTCACTTACCGTGGAGGAGAAACACTTTTTAAGGCCGCAGAGTGAGTAAATTGGCCATATTCATTCACTTTTACCCATTCCTCAAATCTTGTGTTTAAGGCCCCTGGAAGCATGAAAATCACTTTAAACATCTCATTTTATCTTTAAAAGTGATTTTCCACGTACAAATGTGAATTGTAGTTCAAAGAGGCAACATTTGAAAACAGACCATTTTTTTAGTTTCTGAAGCATGTCGTAAGGGGGGTGGTTATCTCTTTCATCAAAAATCGGACGTTTTTGATTGAACAATAAAGGCCTACAAATGTTATTTAATTCACTTTCTGGGGTGGAATAAAACTTTTTAAGGCCTCAGAGTGAATACATTGGCCATTTTCATTCACATTTACCCATTCCTCAAATCTTGTGTTTAGGGCCCCTGGAAGCTTGAAAATCACTTTAAACATCTCATTTTATCTTTAAAAGTGATTTTCCACGTACAAATGTGAATTGTAGTTCAAAGAGGCAACATTTGAAAACGGACCATTTTTTACATTTCTGAAGCATGTCGTAAGGGGGGGTGGTTATCTCTTTCGTCAAAAATCGGGTGTTTTCGCTTGAACAATAAAGGCCTACAAATGTTATTTAGTTCACTTCCCGTGGAGGAGAAACACTTTTTAAGGCCGCACAGTGAGTAAATTGGCCATATTCATTCACTTTTACCCATTCCTCAAATCTTGTGTTTAAAGCCCCTGGAAGCATGAAAATCACTTTAAACATCTCATTTTATCTTTAAAAGTGATTTTCCACGTACAAATGTGAATTGTAGTTCAAAGAGGCAACATTTGAAAACAGACCATTTTTTTAGTTTCTGAAGCATGTTGTAAGGGGGGGTGGTTATCTCTTTCATCAAAAATCGGACGTTTTTGATTGAACAATAAAGGCCTCCAAATGTTATTTTATTCACTTCCCGTGGAGGAGAAACACTTTTTAAGGCCGCAGAGTGAGTAAATTGGCCATTTCCATTCACTTTTACCCATTCCTCAAATCTCGTGTTTAAGGCCCCTGGAAGCATGAAAATCACTTTAAACATCTCATTTTATCTTTAAAAGTGATTTTCCACGTACAAATGTGAATTGTAGTTCAAAGAGGCAACATTTGAAAACAGACCTTTTTTTAGTTTCTGAAGCATGTCGTAAGGGGGGGTGGTTATCTCTTTCATCAAAAATCGGACGTTTTTAATTGAACAATAAAGGCCTACAAATGTTATTTAATTCACTTTCTGGGGTGGAGAAAAACTTTTTAAGGCCTCAGAGTGAATAAATTGGCCATTTTCATTCACTTTTACCCATTCCTCAAATCTTGTGTTTAGGGCCCCTGGAAGCTTGAAAATCACTTTAAACATCTCATTTTATCTTTAAAAGTGATTTTCCACGTACAAATGTGAATTGTAGTTCAAAGAGGCAACATTTGAAAACAGACCATTTTTTTAGTTTCTGAAGCATGTCGTAAGGGGGGGTGGTTATCTCTTTCCTCAAAAATCGGACGTTTTTGATTGAACAATAAAGGCCTACAAATGTTATTTAATTCACTTTCTGGGGTGGAGAAAAACTTTTTAAGGCCTCAGAGTGAATACATTGGCCATTTTCATTCACATTTACCCATTCCTCAAATCTTGTGTTTAGGGCCCCTGGAAGCTTGAAAATCACTTTAAACATCTCATTTTATCTTTAAAAGTGATTTTCCACGTACAAATGTGAATTGTAGTTCAAAGAGGCAACATTTGAAAACGGACCATTTTTTACGTTTCTGAAGCTTGTCGTAAGGGGGGGTGGTTATCTCTTTCGTCAAAAATCGGGCGTTTTCGCTTGAACAATAAAGGCCTACAAATGTTATTTAGTTCACTTCCCGTGGAGGAGAAACACTTTTTAAGGCCGCAGACTGAGTAAATTGGCCATATTAATTCACTTTTACCCATTCCTCAAATCTTGTGTTTACGGCCCCTGGAAGCATGAAAATCACTTTAAACATCTCATTTTATCTTTAATAGTGATTTTCCACGTACAAATGTGAATTGTAGTTCAAAGAGGCAATATTTGAAAACGGACACTTTTTTTAATTTCTGAAGCATGTCGTAAGGGGGGGTGGTTATCTCTTTCATCAAAAATCGGACGTTTTTGATTGAACAATAAAGGCCTCCAAATGTTATTTTATTCACTTCCCGTGGAGGAGAAACACTTTTTAAGGCCGCAGAGTGAGTAAATTGGCCATTTTCATTCACTTTTACCCATTCCTCAAATCTCGTGTTTAAGGCCCCTGGAAGCATGAAAATCACTTTAAACATCTCATTTTATCTTTAAAAGTGATTTTCCACGTACAAATGTGAATTGTAGTTCAAAGAGGCAACATTTGAAAACGGACCATTTTTTACATTTCTGAAGCATGTCGTAAGGGGGGGTGGTTATCTCTTTCGTCAAAAATCGGGTGTTTTCGCTTGAACAATAAAGGCCTACAAATGTTATTTAGTTCACTTCCCGTGGAGGAGAAACACTTTTTAAGGCCGCAGAGTGAGTAAATTGGCCATATTCATTCACTTTTACCCATTCCTCAAATCTTGTGTTTAAAGCCCCTGGAAGCATGAAAATCACTTTAAACATCTCATTTTATCTTTAAACGTGATTTTCCACGTACAAATGTGAATTGTAGTTCAAAGAGGCAACATTTGAAAACAGACCATTTTTTTAGTTTCTGAAGCATGTTGTAAGGGGGGGTGGTTATCTCTTTCATCAAAAATCGGACGTTTTTAATTGAACAATAAAGGCCTACAAATGTTATTTAATTCACTTTCTGGGGTGGAGAAAAACTTTTTAAGGCCTCAGAGTGAATAAATTGGCCATTTTCATTCACATTTACCCATTCCTCAAATCTTGTGTTTAGGGCCCCTGGAAGCTTGAAAATCACTTTAAACATCTCATTTTATCTTTAAAAGTGTTTTTCCACGTACAAATGTGAATTTCGTTTAAAGAGGCAACATTTGAAAACGGACCATTTTTACGTTTCTGAAGCATGTCGTAAGGGGGGGTGGTTATCTCTTTCATCAAAAATCGGACGTTTTTGATTGAACAATAAAGGCCTCCAAATGTTATTTTATTCACTTCCCGTGGAGGAGAAACACTTTTTAAGGCCGCAGAGTGAGTAAATTGGCCATTTCCATTCACTTTTACCCATTCCTCAAATCTCGTGTTTAAGGCCCCTGGAAGCATGAAAATCACTTTAAACATCTCATTTTATCTTTAAAAGTGATTTTCCACGTACAAATGTGAATTGTAGTTCAAAGAGGCAACATTTGAAAACAGACCTTTTTTTAGTTTCTGAAGCATGTCGTAAGGGGGGGTGGTTATCTCTTTCATCAAAAATCGGACGTTTTTAATTGAACAATAAAGGCCTACAAATGTTATTTAATTCACTTTCTGGGGTGGAGAAAAACTTTTTAAGGCCTCAGAGTGAATACATTGGCCATTTTCATTCACATTTACCCATTCCTCAAATCTTGTGTTTAGGGCCCCTGGAAGCTTGAAAATCACTTTAAACATCTCATTTTATCTTTAAAAGTGATTTTCCACGTACAAATGTGAATTGTAGTTCAAAGAGGCAACATTTGAAAACGGACCATTTTTTACGTTTCTGAAGCTTGTCGTAAGGGGGGGTGGTTATCTCTTTCGTCAAAAATCGGGCGTTTTTGCTTGAACAATAAAGGCCTACAAATGTTATTTAGTTCACTTCCCGTGGAGGAGAAACACTTTTTAAGGCCGCAGACTGAGTAAATTGGCCATATTAATTCACTTTTACCCATTCCTCAAATCTTGTGTTTAAGGCCCCTGGAAGCATGAAAATCACTTTAAACATCTCATTTTATCTTTAATAGTGATTTTCCACGTACAAATGGGAATTGTAGTTCAAAGAGGCAATATTTGAAAACGGACCCTTTTTTTAGTTTCTGAAGCATGTCGTAAGGGGGGGTGGTTATCTCTTTCATCAAAAATCGGACGTTTTTGATTGAACAATAAAGGCCTCCAAATGTTATTTTATTCACTTCCCGTGGAGGAGAAACACTTTTTAAGGCCGCAGAGTGAGTAAATTGGCCATTTTCATTCACTTTTACCCATTCCTCAAATCTCGTGTTTAAGGCCCCTGGAAGCATGAAAATCACTTTAAACATCTCATTTTATCTTTAAAAGTGATTTTCCACGTACAAATGTGAATTGTAGTTCAAAGAGGCAACATTTGAAAACAGACCATTTTTTTAGTTTCTGAAGCATGTCGTAAGGGGGGTGGTTATCTCTTTCATCAAAAATCGGGTGTTTTCGCTTGAACAATAAAGGCCTACAAATGTTATTTAGTTCACTTCCCGTGGAAGAGAAACACTTTTTAAGGCCGCAGAGTGAGTAAATTGGCCATATTCATTCACTTTTACCCATTCCTCAAATCTTGTGTTTAAGGCCCCTGGAAGCATGAAAATCACTTTAAACATCTCATTTTATCTTTAAAAGTGATTTTCCACGTACAAATGTGAATTGTAGTTCAAAGAGGCAACATTTGAAAACAGACCATTTTTTTAGTTTCTGAAGCATGTCGTAAGGGGGGTGGTTATCTCTTTCATCAAAAATCGGACGTTTTTGATTGAACAATAAAGGCCTACAAATGTTATTTAATTCACTTTCTGGGGTGGAATAAAACTTTTTAAGGCCTCAGAGTGAATACATTGGCCATTTTCATTCACATTTACCCATTCCTCAAATCTTGTGTTTAGGGCCCCTGGAAGCTTGAAAATCACTTTAAACATCTCATTTTATCTTTAAAAGTGATTTTCCACGTACAAATGTGAATTGTAGTTCAAAGAGGCAACATTTGAAAACGGACCATTTTTTACATTTCTGAAGCATGTCGTAAGGGGGGGTGGTTATCTCTTTCGTCAAAAATCGGGTGTTTTCGCTTGAACAATAAAGGCCTACAAATGTTATTTAGTTCACTTCCCGTGGAGGAGAAACACTTTTTAAGGCCGCAGAGTGAGTAAATTGGCCATATTCATTCACTTTTACCCATTCCTCAAATCTTGTGTTTAAAGCCCCTGGAAGCATGAAAATCACTTTAAACATCTCATTTTATCTTTAAAAGTGATTTTCCACGTACAAATGTGAATTGTAGTTCAAAGAGGCAACATTTGAAAACAGACCATTTTTTTAGTTTCTGAAGCATGTTGTAAGGGGGGGGGGTTATCTCTTTCATCAAAAATCGGACGTTTTTGATTGAACAATAAAGGCCTCCAAATGTTATTTTATTCACTTCCCGTGGAGGAGAAACACTTTTTAAGGCCGCAGAGTGAGTAAATTGGCCATTTCCATTCACTTTTACCCATTCCTCAAATCTCGTGTTTAAGGCCCCTGGAAGCATGAAAATCACTTTAAACATCTCATTTTATCTTTAAAAGTGATTTTCCACGTACAAATGTGAATTGTAGTTCAAAGAGGCAACATTTGAAAACAGACCTTTTTTTAGTTTCTGAAGCATGTCGTAAGGGGGGGTGGTTATCTCTTTCATCAAAAATCGGACGTTTTTAATTGAACAATAAAGGCCTACAAATGTTATTTAATTCACTTTCTGGGGTGGAGAAAAACTTTTTAAGGCCTCAGAGTGAATAAATTGGCCATTTTCATTCACTTTTACCCATTCCTCAAATCTTGTGTTTAGGGCCCCTGGAAGCTTGAAAATCACTTTAAACATCTCATTTTATCTTTAAAAGTGATTTTCCACGTACAAATGTGAATTGTAGTTCAAAGAGGCAACATTTGAAAACAGACCATTTTTTTAGTTTCTGAAGCATGTCGTAAGGGGGGGTGGTTATCTCTTTCATCAAAAATCGGACGTTTTTGATTGAACAATAAAGGCCTACAAATGTTATTTAATTCACTTTCTGGGGTGGAGAAAAACTTTTTAAGGCCTCAGAGTGAATACATTGGCCATTTTCATTCACATTTACCCATTCCTCAAATCTTGTGTTTAGGGCCCCTGGAAGCTTGAAAATCACTTTAAACATCTCATTTTATCTTTAAAAGTGATTTTCCACGTACAAATGTGAATTGTAGTTCAAAGAGGCAACATTTGAAAACGGACCATTTTTTACGTTTCTGAAGCTTGTCGTAAGGGGGGGTGGTTATCTCTTTCGTCAAAAATCGGGCGTTTTCGCTTGAACAATAAAGGCCTACAAATGTTATTTAGTTCACTTCCCGTGGAGGAGAAACACTTTTTAAGGCCGCAGACTGAGTAAATTGGCCATATTAATTCACTTTTACCCATTCCTCAAATCTTGTGTTTACGGCCCCTGGAAGCATGAAAATCACTTTAAACATCTCATTTTATCTTTAATAGTGATTTTCCACGTACAAATGTGAATTGTAGTTCAAAGAGGCAATATTTGAAAACGGACCCTTTTTTTAATTTCTGAAGCATGTCGTAAGGGGGGGTGGTTATCCCTTTCGTCAAAAATCGGGCGTTTTCGCTTGAACAATAAAGGCCTACAAATGTTATTTAGTTCACTTCCCGTGGAGGAGAAACACTTTTTAAGGCCGCAGACTGAGTAAATTGGCCATATTAATTCACTTTTACCCATTCCTCAAATCTCGTGTTTAAGGCCCCTGGAAGCATGGAAATCACTTTAAACATCTCATTTTATCTTTAAAAGTGATTTTCCACGTACAAATGTGAATTGTAGTTCAAAGAGGCAACATTTGAAAACGGACCATTTTTTACATTTCTGAAGCATGTCGTAAGGGGGGGTGGTTATCTCTTTCATCAAAAATCGGACGTTTTTGATTGAACAATAAAGGCCTCCAAATGTTATTTTATTCACTTCCCGTGGAGGAGAAACACTTTTTAAGGCCGCAGAGTGAGTAAATTGGCCATTTTCATTCACTTTTACCCATTCCTCAAATCTCGTGTTTAAGGCCCCTGGAAGCATGAAAATCACTTTAAACATCTCATTTTATCTTTAAAAGTGATTTTCCACGTACAAATGTGAATTGTAGTTCAAAGAGGCAACATTTGAAAACGGACCATTTTTTACGTTTCTGAAGCTTGTCGTAAGGGGGGGTGGTTATCTCTTTCGTCAAAAATCGGGTGTTTTCGCTTGAACAATAAAGGCCTACAAATGTTATTTAGTTCACTTCCCGTGGAGGAGAAACACTTTTTAAGGCCGCAGAGTGAGTAAATTGGCCATATTCATTCACTTTTACCCATTCCTCAAATCTTGTGTTTAAAGCCCCTGGAAGCATGAACATCACTTTAAACATGTCATTTTATCTTTAAACGTGATTTTCCACGTACAAATGTGAATTGTAGTTCAAAGAGGCAACATTTGAAAACAGACCATTTTTTTAGTTTCTGAAGCATGTTGTAAGGGGGGGTGGTTATCTCTTTCATCAAAAATCGGACGTTTTTGATTGAACAATAAAGGCCTCCAAATGTTATTTTATTCACTTCCCGTGGAGGAGAAACACTTTTTAAGGCCGCAGAGTGAGTAAATTGGCCATATTCATTCACTTTTACCCATTCCTCAAATCTTGTGTTTAGGGCCCCTGGAAGCATGAAAATCACTTTAAACATCTCATTTTATCTTTAAAAGTGATTTTCCACGTACAAATGTGAATTGTAGTTCAAAGAGGCAACATTTGAAAACAGACCATTTTTTTAGTTTCTGAAGCATGTCGTAAGGGGGGGTGGTTATCTCTTTCATCAAAAATCGGACGTTTTTGATTGAACAATAAAGGCCTACAAATGTTATTTAATTCACTTTCTGGGGTGGAGAAAAACTTTTTAAGGCCTCAGAGTGAATAAATTGGCCATATTCATTCACATTTACCCATTCCTCAAATCTTGTGTTTAGGGCTCCTGGAAGCTTGAAAATCACTTTAAACATCTCATTTTATCTTTAAAAGTGATTTTCCACGTACAAATGTGAATTGTAGTTCAAAGAGGCAACATTTGAAAACGGACCATTTTTTACGTTTCTGAAGCTTGTCGTAAGGGGGGGTGGTTATCTCTTTCGTCAAAAATCGGGCGTTTTCGCTTGAACAATAAAGGCCTACAAATGTTATTTAGTTCACTTACCGTGGAGGAGAAACACTTTTTAAGGCCGCAGAGTGAGTAAATTGGCCATATTCATTCACTTTTACCCATTCCTCAAATCTTGTGTTTAAGGCCCCTGGAAGCATGAAAATCACTTTAAACATCTCATTTTATCTTTAAAAGTGATTTTCCACGTACAAATGTGAATTGTAGTTCAAAGAGGCAACATTTGAAAACAGACCATTTTTTTAGTTTCTGAAGCATGTCGTAAGGGGGGTGGTTATCTCTTTCATCAAAAATCGGACGTTTTTGATTGAACAATAAAGGCCTACAAATGTTATTTAATTCACTTTCTGGGGTGGAATAAAACTTTTTAAGGCCTCAGAGTGAATACATTGGCCATTTTCATTCACATTTACCCATTCCTCAAATCTTGTGTTTAGGGCCCCTGGAAGCTTGAAAATCACTTTAAACATCTCATTTTATCTTTAAAAGTGATTTTCCACGTACAAATGTGAATTGTAGTTCAAAGAGGCAACATTTGAAAACGGACCATTTTTTACATTTCTGAAGCATGTCGTAAGGGGGGGTGGTTATCTCTTTCGTCAAAAATCGGGTGTTTTCGCTTGAACAATAAAGGCCTACAAATGTTATTTAGTTCACTTCCCGTGGAGGAGAAACACTTTTTAAGGCCGCAGAGTGAGTAAATTGGCCATATTCATTCACTTTTACCCATTCCTCAAATCTTGTGTTTAAAGCCCCTGGAAGCATGAAAATCACTTTAAACATCTCATTTTATCTTTAAAAGTGATTTTCCACGTACAAATGTGAATTGTAGTTCAAAGAGGCAACATTTGAAAACAGACCATTTTTTTAGTTTCTGAAGCATGTTGTAAGGGGGGGTGGTTATCTCTTTCATCAAAAATCGGACGTTTTTGATTGAACAATAAAGGCCTCCAAATGTTATTTTATTCACTTCCCGTGGAGGAGAAACACTTTTTAAGGCCGCAGAGTGAGTAAATTGGCCATTTCCATTCACTTTTACCCATTCCTCAAATCTCGTGTTTAAGGCCCCTGGAAGCATGAAAATCACTTTAAACATCTCATTTTATCTTTAAAAGTGATTTTCCACGTACAAATGTGAATTGTAGTTCAAAGAGGCAACATTTGAAAACAGACCTTTTTTTAGTTTCTGAAGCATGTCGTAAGGGGGGGTGGTTATCTCTTTCATCAAAAATCGGACGTTTTTAATTGAACAATAAAGGCCTACAAATGTTATTTAATTCACTTTCTGGGGTGGAGAAAAACTTTTTAAGGCCTCAGAGTGAATAAATTGGCCATTTTCATTCACTTTTACCCATTCCTCAAATCTTGTGTTTAGGGCCCCTGGAAGCTTGAAAATCACTTTAAACATCTCATTTTATCTTTAAAAGTGATTTTCCACGTACAAATGTGAATTGTAGTTCAAAGAGGCAACATTTGAAAACAGACCATTTTTTTAGTTTCTGAAGCATGTCGTAAGGGGGGGTGGTTATCTCTTTCCTCAAAAATCGGACGTTTTTGATTGAACAATAAAGGCCTACAAATGTTATTTAATTCACTTTCTGGGGTGGAGAAAAACTTTTTAAGGCCTCAGAGTGAATACATTGGCCATTTTCATTCACATTTACCCATTCCTCAAATCTTGTGTTTAGGGCCCCTGGAAGCTTGAAAATCACTTTAAACATCTCATTTTATCTTTAAAAGTGATTTTCCACGTACAAATGTGAATTGTAGTTCAAAGAGGCAACATTTGAAAACGGACCATTTTTTACGTTTCTGAAGCTTGTCGTAAGGGGGGGTGGTTATCTCTTTCGTCAAAAATCGGGCGTTTTCGCTTGAACAATAAAGGCCTACAAATGTTATTTAGTTCACTTCCCGTGGAGGAGAAACACTTTTTAAGGCCGCAGACTGAGTAAATTGGCCATATTAATTCACTTTTACCCATTCCTCAAATCTTGTGTTTACGGCCCCTGGAAGCATGAAAATCACTTTAAACATCTCATTTTATCTTTAATAGTGATTTTCCACGTACAAATGTGAATTGTAGTTCAAAGAGGCAATATTTGAAAACGGACACTTTTTTTAATTTCTGAAGCATGTCGTAAGGGGGGGTGGTTATCTCTTTCATCAAAAATCGGACGTTTTTGATTGAACAATAAAGGCCTCCAAATGTTATTTTATTCACTTCCCGTGGAGGAGAAACACTTTTTAAGGCCGCAGAGTGAGTAAATTGGCCATTTTCATTCACTTTTACCCATTCCTCAAATCTCGTGTTTAAGGCCCCTGGAAGCATGAAAATCACTTTAAACATCTCATTTTATCTTTAAAAGTGATTTTCCACGTACAAATGTGAATTGTAGTTCAAAGAGGCAACATTTGAAAACGGACCATTTTTTACATTTCTGAAGCATGTCGTAAGGGGGGGTGGTTATCTCTTTCGTCAAAAATCGGGTGTTTTCGCTTGAACAATAAAGGCCTACAAATGTTATTTAGTTCACTTCCCGTGGAGGAGAAACACTTTTTAAGGCCGCAGAGTGAGTAAATTGGCCATATTCATTCACTTTTACCCATTCCTCAAATCTTGTGTTTAAAGCCCCTGGAAGCATGAAAATCACTTTAAACATCTCATTTTATCTTTAAACGTGATTTTCCACGTACAAATGTGAATTGTAGTTCAAAGAGGCAACATTTGAAAACAGACCATTTTTTTAGTTTCTGAAGCATGTCGTAAGGGGGGGTGGTTATCTCTTTCATCAAAAATCGGACGTTTTTGATTGAACAATAAAGGCCTACAAATGTTATTTAATTCACTTTCTGGGGTGGAGAAAAACTTTTTAAGGCCTCAGAGTGAATACATTGGCCATTTTCATTCACATTTACCCATTCCTCAAATCTTGTGTTTAGGGCCCCTGGAAGCTTGAAAATCACTTTAAACATCTCATTTTATCTTTAAAAGTGATTTTCCACGTACAAATGTGAATTGTAGTTCAAAGAGGCAACATTTGAAAACGGACCATTTTTTACGTTTCTGAAGCTTGTCGTAAGGGGGGGGTGGTTATCTCTTTCGTCAAAAATCGGGCGTTTTTGCTTGAACAATAAAGGCCTACAAATGTTATTTAGTTCACTTCCCGTGGAGGAGAAACACTTTTTAAGGCCGCAGACTGAGTAAATTGGCCATATTAATTCACTTTTACCCATTCCTCAAATCTTGTGTTTAAGGCCCCTGGAAGCATGAAAATCACTTTAAACATCTCATTTTATCTTTAATAGTGATTTTCCACGTACAAATGTGAATTGTAGTTCAAAGAGGCAATATTTGAAAACGGACCCTTTTTTTAGTTTCTGAAGCATGTCGTAAGGGGGGGTGGTTATCTCTTTCATCAAAAATCGGACGTTTTTGATTGAACAATAAAGGCCTCCAAATGTTATTTTATTCACTTCCCGTGGAGGAGAAACACTTTTTAAGGCCGCAGAGTGAGTAAATTGGCCATTTTGATTCACTTTTACCCATTCCTCAAATCTCGTGTTTAAGGCCCCTGGAAGCATGAAAATCACTTTAAACATCTCATTTGATCTTTAAAAGTGATTTTCCACGTACAAATGTGAATTGTAGTTCAAAGAGGCAACATTTGAAAACAGACCATTTTTTTAGTTTCTGAAGCATGTCGTAAGGGGGGGTGGTTATCTCTTTCGTCAAAAATCGGGCGTTTTCGCTTGAACAATAAAGGCCTACAAATGTTATTTAGTTCACTTCCCGTGGAGGAGAAACACTTTTTAAGGCCGCAGAGTGAGTAAATTGGCCATATTCATTCACTTTTACCCATTCCTCAAATCTTGTGTTTAAGGCCCCTGGAAGCATGAAAATCACTTTAAACATCTCATTTTATCTTTAAAAGTGATTTTCCACGTACAAATGTGAATTGTAGTTCAAAGAGGCAACATTTGAAAACGGACCATTTTTTACGTTTCTGAAGCTTGTCGTAAGGGGGGGTGGTTATCTCTTTCGTCAAAAAACGGGCGTTTTCGCTTGAACAATAAAGGCCTACAAATGTTATTTAGTTCACTTCCCGGGGAGGAGAAACACTTTTTAAGGCCGCAGAGTGAGTAAATTGGCCATATTCATTCACTTTTACCCATTCCTCAAATCTTGTGTTTAAGGCCCCTGGAAGCATGAAAATCACTTTAAACATCTCATTTTATCTTTAAAAGTGATTTTCCACGTACAAATGTGAATTGTAGTTCAAAGAGGCAACATTTGAAAACGGACCATATTTTACGTTTCTGAAGCATGTCGTAAGGGGGGGTGGTTATCTCTTTCGTCAAAAATCGGGCGTTTTTGCTTGAACAATACAGGCCTCCAAATGTTATTTTATTCACTTCCCGTGGAGGAGAAACACTTTTTAAGGCCGCAGAGTGAGTAAATTGGCCATATTCATTCACTTTTACCCATTCCTCAAATCTCGTGTTTAAGGCCCCTGGAAGCATGAAAATCACTTTAAACATCTCATTTTATCTTTAAAAGTGATTTTCCACGTACAAATGTGATTTGTAGTTCAAAGAGGCAACATTTGAAAACAGACCATTTTTTTAGTTTCTGAAGCATGTTGTAAGGGGGGGTGGTTATCTCTTTCATCAAAAATCGGACGTTTTTGATTGAACAATAAAGGCCTCCAAATGTTATTTTATTCACTTCCCGTGGAGGAGAAACACTTTTTAAGGCCGCAAAGTGAGTAAATTGGCCATTTCCATTCACTTTTACCCATTCCTCAAATCTCGTGTTTAAGGCCCCTGGAAGCATGAAAATCACTTTAAACATCTCATTTTATCTTTAAAAGTGATTTTCCACGTACAAATGTGAATTGTAGTTCAAAGAGGCAACATTTGAAAACAGACCATTTTTTTAGTTTCTGAAGCATGTCGTAAGGGGGGGTGGTTATCTCCTTCATCAAAAATCGGACGTTTTGAATTGAACAATAAAGGCCTACACATGTTATTTAATTCACTTTCGGGGGTGGAGAAAAACTTTTTAAGGGCTCAGAGTGAATAAATTGGCCATTTTCATTCACATTTACCGATTCCTCAAATCTTGTGTTTAGGGCCCTTGGAAGCTTGAAAATCACTTTAAACATCTCATTTTATCTTTAAAAGTGATTTTCCACGTACAAATGTGAATTGTAGTTAAAAGAGGCAACATTTGAAAACGGACCATTTTTACGTTTCTGAAGCATGTCATAAGGGGGGGTGGTTATCTCTTTCGTCAAAAATCGGGCGTTTTCGCTTGAACAATAAAGGCCTACAAATGTTATTTAGTTCACTTCCCGTGGAGGAGAAACACTTTTTAAGGCCGCAGAGTGAGTAAATTGGCCATATTCATTCACTTTTACCCATTCCTCAAATCTTGTGTTTAAGGCCCCTGGAAGCATGAAAATCACTTTAAACATCTCATTTTATCTTTAAAAGTGATTTTCCACGTACAAATGTGAATTGTAGTTCAAAGAGGCAACATTTGAAAACAGACCATTTTTTTAGTTTCTGAAGCATGTCGTAAGGGGGGGTGGTTATCTCTTTCATCAAAAATCGGACGTTTTTGATTGAACAATAAAGGCCTCCAAATGTTATTTTATTCACTTCCCGTGGAGGAGAAACACTTTTTAAGGCCGCAGAGTGAGTAAATTGGCAATTTTCATTCACTTTTACCCATTCCTCAAATCTTGTGTTTAGGGCCCCTGGAAGCATGAAAATCACTTTAAACATCTCATTTTATCTTTAAAAGTGATTTTCCACGTACAAATGTGAATTGTAGTTCAAAGAGGCAACATTTGAAAACAGACCATTTTTTTAGTTTCTGAAGCATGTCGTAAGGGGGGGTGGTTATCTCTTTCATCAAAAATCGGACGTTTTTGATTGAACAATAAAGGCCTACAAATGTTATTTAATTCACTTTCTGGGGTGGAGAAAAACTTTTTAAGGCCTCAGAGTGAATAAATTGGCCATTTTCATTCACATTTACCCATTCCTCAAATCTTGTGTTTAAGGCCCCTGGAAGCATGAAAATCACTTTAAACATCTCATTTTATCTTTAAAAGTGATTTTCCACGTACAAATGTGAATTGTAGTTCAAAGAGGCAACATTTGAAAACGGACCATATTTTACGTTTCTGAAGCATGTCGTAAGGGGGGGTGGTTATCTCTTTCGTCAAAAATCGGGCGTTTTTGCTTGAACAATACAGGCCTCCAAATGTTATTTTATTCACTTCCCGTGGAGGAGAAACACTTTTTAAGGCCGCAGAGTGAGTAAATTGGCCATATTCATTCACTTTTACCCATTCCTCAAATCTCGTGTTTAAGGCCCCTGGAAGCATGAAAATCACTTTAAACATCTCATTTTATCTTTAAAAGTGATTTTCCACGTACAAATGTGATTTGTAGTTCAAAGAGGCAACATTTGAAAACAGACCATTTTTTTAGTTTCTGAAGCATGTTGTAAGGGGGGGTGGTTATCTCTTTCATCAAAAATCGGACGTTTTTGATTGAACAATAAAGGCCTCCAAATGTTATTTTATTCACTTCCCGTGGAGGAGAAACACTTTTTAAGGCCGCAAAGTGAGTAAATTGGCCATTTCCATTCACTTTTACCCATTCCTCAAATCTCGTGTTTAAGGCCCCTGGAAGCATGAAAATCACTTTAAACATCTCATTTTATCTTTAAAAGTGATTTTCCACGTACAAATGTGAATTGTAGTTCAAAGAGGCAACATTTGAAAACAGACCATTTTTTTAGTTTCTGAAGCATGTCGTAAGGGGGGGTGGTTATCTCCTTCATCAAAAATCGGACGTTTTGAATTGAACAATAAAGGCCTACACATGTTATTTAATTCACTTTCGGGGGTGGAGAAAAACTTTTTAAGGGCTCAGAGTGAATAAATTGGCCATTTTCATTCACATTTACCGATTCCTCAAATCTTGTGTTTAGGGCCCTTGGAAGCTTGAAAATCACTTTAAACATCTCATTTTATCTTTAAAAGTGATTTTCCACGTACAAATGTGAATTGTAGTTAAAAGAGGCAACATTTGAAAACGGACCATTTTTACGTTTCTGAAGCATGTCATAAGGGGGGGTGGTTATCTCTTTCGTCAAAAATCGGGCGTTTTCGCTTGAACAATAAAGGCCTACAAATGTTATTTAGTTCACTTCCCGTGGAGGAGAAACACTTTTTAAGGCCGCAGAGTGAGTAAATTGGCCATATTCATTCACTTTTACCCATTCCTCAAATCTCGTGTTTAAGGCCCCTGGAAGCATGAAAATCACTTTAAACATCTCATTTTATCTTTAAAAGTGATTTTCCACGTACAAATGTGATTTGTAGTTCAAAGAGGCAACATTTGAAAACAGACCATTTTTTTAGTTTCTGAAGCATGTTGTAAGGGGGGGTGGTTATCTCTTTCATCAAAAATCGGACGTTTTTGATTGAACAATAAAGGCCTCCAAATGTTATTTTATTCACTTCCCGTGGAGGAGAAACACTTTTTAAGGCCGCAAAGTGAGTAAATTGGCCATTTCCATTCACTTTTACCCATTCCTCAAATCTCGTGTTTAAGGCCCCTGGAAGCATGAAAATCACTTTAAACATCTCATTTTATCTTTAAAAGTGATTTTCCACGTACAAATGTGAATTGTAGTTCAAAGAGGCAACATTTGAAAACAGACCATTTTTTTAGTTTCTGAAGCATGTCGTAAGGGGGGGTGGTTATCTCCTTCATCAAAAATCGGACGTTTTGAATTGAACAATAAAGGCCTACACATGTTATTTAATTCACTTTCGGGGGTGGAGAAAAACTTTTTAAGGGCTCAGAGTGAATAAATTGGCCATTTTCATTCACATTTACCGATTCCTCAAATCTTGTGTTTAGGGCCCTTGGAAGCTTGAAAATCACTTTAAACATCTCATTTTATCTTTAAAAGTGATTTTCCACGTACAAATGTGAATTGTAGTTAAAAGAGGCAACATTTGAAAACGGACCATTTTTACGTTTCTGAAGCATGTCATAAGGGGGGGTGGTTATCTCTTTCGTCAAAAATCGGGCGTTTTCGCTTGAACAATAAAGGCCTACAAATGTTATTTAGTTCACTTCCCGTGGAGGAGAAACACTTTTTAAGGCCGCAGAGTGAGTAAATTGGCCATATTCATTCACTTTTACCCATTCCTCAAATCTTGTGTTTAAGGCCCCTGGAAGCATGAAAATCACTTTAAACATCTCATTTTATCTTTAAAAGTGATTTTCCACGTACAAATGTGAATTGTAGTTCAAAGAGGCAACATTTGAAAACAGACCATTTTTTTAGTTTCTGAAGCATGTCGTAAGGGGGGGTGGTTATCTCTTTCATCAAAAATCGGACGTTTTTGATTGAACAATAAAGGCCTCCAAATGTTATTTTATTCACTTCCCGTGGAGGAGAAACACTTTTTAAGGCCGCAGAGTGAGTAAATTGGCAATTTTCATTCACTTTTACCCATTCCTCAAATCTTGTGTTTAGGGCCCCTGGAAGCATGAAAATCACTTTAAACATCTCATTTTATCTTTAAAAGTGATTTTCCACGTACAAATGTGAATTGTAGTTCAAAGAGGCAACATTTGAAAACAGACCATTTTTTTAGTTTCTGAAGCATGTCGTAAGGGGGGGTGGTTATCTCTTTCATCAAAAATCGGACGTTTTTGATTGAACAATAAAGGCCTACAAATGTTATTTAATTCACTTTCTGGGGTGGAGAAAAACTTTTTAAGGCCTCAGAGTGAATAAATTGGCCATTTTCATTCACATTTACCCATTCCTCAAATCTTGTGTTTAGGGCTCCTGGAAGCTTGAAAATCACTTTAAACATCTCATTTTATCTTTAAAAGTGATTTTCCACGTACAAATGTGAATTGTAGTTCAAAGAGGCAACATTTGAAAACGGACCATTTTTTACGTTTCTGAAGCTTGTCGTAAGGGGGGGTGGTTATCTCTTTCGTCAAAAATCGGGCGTTTTCGCTTGAACAATAAAGGCCTACAAATGTTATTTAGTTCACTTCCCGGGGAGGAGAAACACTTTTTAAGGCCGCAGAGTGAGTAAATTGGCCATATTCATTCACTTTTACCCATTCCTCAAATCTTGTGTTTAAGGCCCCTGGAAGCATGAAAATCACTTTAAACATCTCATTTTATCTTTAAAAGTGATTTTCCACGTACAAATGTGAATTGTAGTTCAAAGAGGCAACATTTGAAAACGGACCATATTTTACGTTTCTGAAGCATGTCGTAAGGGGGGGTGGTTATCTCTTTCGTCAAAAATCGGGCGTTTTTGCTTGAACAATACAGGCCTCCAAATGTTATTTTATTCACTTCCCGTGGAGGAGAAACACTTTTTAAGGCCGCAGAGTGAGTAAATTGGCCATATTCATTCACTTTTACCCATTCCTCAAATCTCGTGTTTAAGGCCCCTGGAAGCATGAAAATCACTTTAAACATCTCATTTTATCTTTAAAAGTGATTTTCCACGTACAAATGTGATTTGTAGTTCAAAGAGGCAACATTTGAAAACAGACCATTTTTTTAGTTTCTGAAGCATGTTGTAAGGGGGGGTGGTTATCTCTTTCATCAAAAATCGGACGTTTTTGATTGAACAATAAAGGCCTCCAAATGTTATTTTATTCACTTCCCGTGGAGGAGAAACACTTTTTAAGGCCGCAAAGTGAGTAAATTGGCCATTTCCATTCACTTTTACCCATTCCTCAAATCTCGTGTTTAAGGCCCCTGGAAGCATGAAAATCACTTTAAACATCTCATTTTATCTTTAAAAGTGATTTTCCACGTACAAATGTGAATTGTAGTTCAAAGAGGCAACATTTGAAAACAGATCATTTTTTTAGTTTCTGAAGCATGTCGTAAGGGGGGGTGGTTATCTCCTTCATCAAAAATCGGACGTTTTGAATTGAACAATAAAGGCCTACACATGTTATTTAATTCACTTTCGGGGGTGGAGAAAAACTTTTTAAGGGCTCAGAGTGAATAAATTGGCCATTTTCATTCACATTTACAGATTCCTCAAATCTTGTGTTTAGGGCCCTTGGAAGCTTGAAAATCACTTTAAACATCTCATTTTATCTTTAAAAGTGATTTTCCACGTACAAATGTGAATTGTAGTTCAAAGAGGCAACATTTGAAAACAGACCATTTTTTTAGTTTCTGAAGCATGTCGTAAGGGGGGGTGGTTATCTCTTTCATCAAAAATCGGACGTTTTTGATTGAACAATAAAGGCCTACAAATGTTATTTAATTCACTTTCTGGGGTGGAGAAAAACTTTTTAAGGCCTCAGAGTGAGTAAATTGGCCATATTCATTCACTTTTACCCATTCCTCAAATCTTGTGTTTAAGGCCCCTGGAAGCATGAAAATCACTTTAAACATCTCATTTTATCTTTAAAAGTGATTTTCCACGTACAAATGTGAATTGTAGTTCAAAGAGGCAACATTTGAAAACAGACCATTTTTTTAGTTTCTGAAGCATGTCGTAAGGGGGGGTGGTTATCTCTTTCGTCAAAAATCGGGTGTTTTCGCTTGAACAATAAAGGCCTACAAATGTTATTTAGTTCACTTCCCGTGGAGGAGAAACACTTTTTAAGGCCGCAGAGTGAGTAAATTGGCCATATTCATTCACTTTTACCCATTCCTCAAATCTTGTGTTTAAAGCCCCTGGAAGCATGAAAATCACTTTAAACATCTCATTTTATCTTTAAAGGTGATTTTCCACGTACAAATGTGAATTGTAGTTCAAAGAGGCAACATTTGAAAACAGACCATTTTTTTAGTTTCTGAAGCATGTCGTAAGGGGGGTGGTTATCTCTTTCATCAAAAATCGGACGTTTTTGATTGAACAATAAAGGCCTACAAATGTTATTTAATTCACTTTCTGGGGTGGAATAAAACTTTTTAAGGCCTCAGAGTGAATACATTGGCCATTTTCATTCACATTTACCCATTCCTCAAATCTTGTGTTTAGGGCCCCTGGAAGCTTGAAAATCACTTTAAACATCTCATTTTATCTTTAAAAGTGATTTTCCACGTACAAATGTGAATTGTAGTTCAAAGAGGCAACATTTGAAAACGGACCATTTTTTACATTTCTGAAGCATGTCGTAAGGGGGGGTGGTTATCTCTTTCGTCAAAAATCGGGTGTTTTCGCTTGAACAATAAAGGCCTACAAATGTTATTTAGTTCACTTCCCGTGGAGGAGAAACACTTTTTAAGGCCGCAGAGTGAGTAAATTGGCCATATTCATTCACTTTTACCCATTCCTCAAATCTTGTGTTTAAAGCCCCTGGAAGCATGAAAATCACTTTAAACATCTCATTTTATCTTTAAAAGTGATTTTCCACGTACAAATGTGAATTGTAGTTCAAAGAGGCAACATTTGAAAACAGACCTTTTTTTAGTTTCTGAAGCATGTCGTAAGGGGGGGTGGTTATCTCTTTCATCAAAAATCGGACGTTTTTAATTGAACAATAAAGGCCTACAAATGTTATTTAATTCACTTTCTGGGGTGGAGAAAAACTTTTTAAGGCCTCAGAGTGAATAAATTGGCCATTTTCATTCACTTTTACCCATTCCTCAAATCTTGTGTTTAGGGCCCCTGGAAGCTTGAAAATCACTTTAAACATCTCATTTTATCTTTAAAAGTGATTTTCCACGTACAAATGTGAATTGTAGTTCAAAGAGGCAACATTTGAAAACAGACCATTTTTTTAGTTTCTGAAGCATGTCGTAAGGGGGGGTGGTTATCTCTTTCATTAAAAATCGGACGTTTTTGATTGAACAATAAAGGCCTACAAATGTTATTTAATTCACTTTCTGGGGTGGAGAAAAACTTTTTAAGGCCTCAGAGTGAATACATTGGCCATTTTCATTCACATTTACCCATTCCTCAAATCTTGTGTTTAGGGCCCCTGGAAGCTTGAAAATCACTTTAAACATCTCATTTTATCTTTAAAAGTGATTTTCCACGTACAAATGTGAATTGTAGTTCAAAGAGGCAACATTTGAAAACGGACCATTTTTTACGTTTCTGAAGCTTGTCGTAAGGGGGGGTGGTTATCTCTTTCGTCAAAAATCGGGCGTTTTCGCTTGAACAATAAAGGCCTACAAATGGTATTTAGTTCACTTCCCGTGGAGGAGAAACACTTTTTAAGGCCGCAGACTGAGTAAATTGGCCATATTAATTCACTTTTACCCATTCCTCAAATCTTGTGTTTACGGCCCCTGGAAGCATGAAAATCACTTTAAACATCTCATTTTATCTTTAATAGTGATTTTCCACGTACAAATGTGAATTGTAGTTCAAAGAGGCAATATTTGAAAACGGACCCTTTTTTTAATTTCTGAAGCATGTCGTAAGGGGGGGTGGTTATCTCTTTCATCAAAAATCGGACGTTTTTGATTGAACAATAAAGGCCTCCAAATGTTATTTTATTCACTTCCCGTGGAGGAGAAACACTTTTTAAGGCCGCAGAGTGAGTAAATTGGCCATTTTCATTCACTTTTACCCATTCCTCAAATCTCGTGTTTAAGGCCCCTGGAAGCATGAAAATCACTTTAAACATCTCATTTTATCTTTAAAAGTGATTTTCCACGTACAAATGTGAATTGTAGTTCAAAGAGGCAACATTTGAAAACGGACCATTTTTTACATTTCTGAAGCATGTCGTAAGGGGGGGTGGTTATCTCTTTCATCAAAAATCGGACGTTTTTGATTGAACAATAAAGGCCTCCAAATGTTATTTTATTCACTTCCCGTGGAGGAGAAACACTTTTTAAGGCCGCAGAGTGAGTAAATTGGCCATTTTCATTCACTTTTACCCATTCCTCAAATCTTGTGTTTAAAGCCCCTGGAAGCATGAAAATCATTTTAAACATCTCATTTTATCTTTAAACGTGATTTTCCACGTACAAATGTGAATTGTAGTTCAAAGAGGCAACATTTGAAAACAGACCATTTTTTTAGTTTCTGAAGCATGTTGTAAGGGGGGGTGGTTATCTCTTTCATCAAAAATCGGACGTTTTTAATTGAACAATAAAGGCCTACAAATGTTATTTAATTCACTTTCTGGGGTGGAGAAAAACTTTTTAAGGCCTCAGAGTGAATAAATTGGCCATTTTCATTCACTTTTACCCATTCCTCAAATCTTGTGTTTAGGGCCCCTGGAAGCTTGAAAATCACTTTAAACATCTCATTTTATCTTTAAAAGTGATTTTCCACGTACAAATGTGAATTGTAGTTCAAAGAGGCAACATTTGAAAACAGACCATTTTTTTAGTTTCTGAAGCATGTCGTAAGGGGGGGTGGTTATCTCTTTCATCAAAAATCGGACGTTTTTGATTGAACAATAAAGGCCTACAAATGTTATTTAATTCACTTTCTGGGGTGGAGAAAAACTTTTTAAGGCCTCAGAGTGAATACATTGGCCATTTTCATTCACATTTACCCATTCCTCAAATCTTGTGTTTAGGGCCCCTGGAAGCTTGAAAATCACTTTAAACATCTCATTTTATCTTTAAAAGTGATTTTCCACGTACAAATGTGAATTGTAGTTCAAAGAGGCAACATTTGAAAACGGACCATTTTTTACGTTTCTGAAGCTTGTTGTAAGGGGGGGGTGGTTATCTCTTTCGTCAAAAATCGGGCGTTTTTGCTTGAACAATAAAGGCCTACAAATGTTATTTAGTTCACTTCCCGTGGAGGAGAAACACTTTTTAAGGCCGCAGACTGAGTAAATTGGCCATATTAATTCACTTTTACCCATTCCTCAAATCTTGTGTTTAAGGCCCCTGGAAGCATGAAAATCACTTTAAACATCTCATTTTATCTTTAATAGTGATTTTCCACGTACAAATGTGAATTGTAGTTCAAAGAGGCAATATTTGAAAACGGACCCTTTTTTTAGTTTCTGAAGCATGTCGTAAGGGGGGTGGTTATCTCTTTCATCAAAAATCGGACGTTTTTGATTGAACAATAAAGGCCTCCAAATGTTATTTTATTCACTTCCCGTGGAGGAGAAACACTTTTTAAGGCCGCAGAGTGAGTAAATTGGCCATTTTGATTCACTTTTACCCATTCCTCAAATCTCGTGTTTAAGGCCCCTGGAAGCATGAAAATCACTTTAAACATCTCATTTGATCTTTAAAAGTGATTTTCCACGTACAAATGTGAATTGTAGTTCAAAGAGGCAACATTTGAAAACAGACCATTTTTTTAGTTTCTGAAGCATGTCGTAAGGGGGGGTGGTTATCTCTTTCGTCAAAAATCGGGCGTTTTCGCTTGAACAATAAAGGCCTACAAATGTTATTTAGTTCACTTCCCGTGGAGGAGAAACACTTTTTAAGGCCGCAGAGTGAGTAAATTGGCCATATTCATTCACTTTTACCCATTCCTCAAATCTTGTGTTTAAGGCCCCTGGAAGCATGAAAATCACTTTAAACATCTCATTTTATCTTTAAAAGTGATTTTCCACGTACAAATGTGAATTGTAGTTCAAAGAGGCAACATTTGAAAACGGACCATTTTTTACGTTTCTGAAGCTTGTCGTAAGGGGGGGTGGTTATCTCTTTCGTCAAAAAACGGGCGTTTTCGCTTGAACAATAAAGGCCTACAAATGTTATTTAGTTCACTTCCCGGGGAGGAGAAACACTTTTTAAGGCCGCAGAGTGAGTAAATTGGCCATATTCATTCACTTTTACCCATTCCTCAAATCTTGTGTTTAAGGCCCCTGGAAGCATGAAAATCACTTTAAACATCTCATTTTATCTTTAAAAGTGATTTTCCACGTACAAATGTGAATTGTAGTTCAAAGAGGCAACATTTGAAAACGGACCATATTTTACGTTTCTGAAGCATGTTGTAAGGGGGGGTGGTTATCTCTTTCATCAAAAATCGGACGTTTTTGATTGAACAATAAAGGCCTCCAAATGTTATTTTATTCACTTCCCGTGGAGGAGAAACACTTTTTAAGGCCGCAAAGTGAGTAAATTGGCCATTTCCATTCA
Source organism: Triturus cristatus (assembly GCF_964204655.1). Classification (NCBI taxonomy): domain Eukaryota; kingdom Metazoa; phylum Chordata; class Amphibia; order Caudata; family Salamandridae; genus Triturus; species Triturus cristatus. The sequence continues at coordinate 70,410 of NW_028187654.1, read as the reverse complement.
CTTTTACCCATTCCTCAAATCTCGTGTTTAAGGCCCCTGGAAGCATGAAAATCACTTTAAACATCTCATTTTATCTTTAAAAGTGATTTTCCACGTACAAATGTGAATTGTAGTTCAAAGAGGCAACATTTGAAAACAGACCATTTTTTTAGTTTCTGAAGCATGTCGTAAGGGGGGGTGGTTATCTCCTTCATCAAAAATCGGACGTTTTGAATTGAACAATAAAGGCCTACACATGTTATTTAATTCACTTTCGGGGGTGGAGAAAAACTTTTTAAGGGCTCAGAGTGAATAAATTGGCCATTTTCATTCACATTTACCGATTCCTCAAATCTTGTGTTTAGGGCCCTTGGAAGCTTGAAAATCACTTTAAACATCTCATTTTATCTTTAAAAGTGATTTTCCACGTACAAATGTGAATTGTAGTTAAAAGAGGCAACATTTGAAAACGGACCATTTTTACGTTTCTGAAGCATGTCATAAGGGGGGGTGGTTATCTCTTTCGTCAAAAATCGGGCGTTTTCGCTTGAACAATAAAGGCCTACAAATGTTATTTAGTTCACTTCCCGTGGAGGAGAAACACTTTTTAAGGCCGCAGAGTGAGTAAATTGGCCATTTTCATTCACTTTTACCCATTCCTCAAATCTTGTGTTTAAGGCCCCTGGAAGCATGAAAATCACTTTAAACATCTCATTTTATCTTTAAAAGTGATTTTCCACGTACAAATGTGAATTGTAGTTCAAAGAGGCAACATTTGAAAACAGACCATTTTTTTAGTTTCTGAAGCATGTCGTAAGGGGGGTGGTTATCTCTTTCATCAAAAATCGGACGTTTTTGATTGAACAATAAAGGCCTCCAAATGTTATTTTATTCACTTCCCGTGGAGGAGAAACACTTTTTAAGGCCGCAGAGTGAGTAAATTGGCAATTTTCATTCACTTTTACCCATTCCTCAAATCTTGTGTTTAGGGCCCCTGGAAGCATGAAAATCACTTTAAACATCTCATTTTATCTTTAAAAGTGATTTTCCACGTACAAATGTGAATTGTAGTTCAAAGAGGCAACATTTGAAAACAGACCATTTTTTTAGTTTCTGAAGCATGTCGTAAGGGGGGGTGGTTATCTCTTTCATCAAAAATCGGACGTTTTTGATTGAACAATAAAGGCCTACAAATGTTATTTAATTCACTTTCTGGGGTGGAGAAAAACTTTTTAAGGCCTCAGAGTGAATAAATTGGCCATTTTCATTCACATTTACCCATTCCTCAAATCTTGTGTTTAGGGCTCCTGGAAGCTTGAAAATCACTTCAAACATCTCATTTTATCTTTAAAAGTGATTTTCCACGTACAAATGTGAATTGTAGTTCAAAGAGGCAACATTTGAAAACGGACCATTTTTTACGTTTCTGAAGCTTGTCGTAAGGGGGGGTGGTTATCTCTTTCGTCAAAAATCGGGCGTTTTCGCTTGAACAATAAAGGCCTACAAATGTTATTTAGTTCACTTCCCGTGGAGGAGAAACTCTTTTTAAGGCCGCAGAGTGAGTAAATTGGCCATATTCATTCACTTTTACCCATTCCTCAAATCTTGTGTTTAAGGCCCCTGGAAGCATGAAAATCACTTTAAACATCTCATTTTATCTTTAAAAGTGATTTTCCACGTACAAATGTGAATTGTAGTTCAAAGAGGCAACATTTGAAAACAGACCATTTTTTTAGTTTCTGAAGCATGTCGTAAGGGGGGTGGTTATCTCTTTCATCAAAAATCGGACGTTTTTGATTGAACAATAAAGGCCTACAAATGTTATTTAATTCACTTTCTGGGGTGGAATAAAACTTTTTAAGGCCTCAGAGTGAATACATTGGCCATTTTCATTCACATTTACCCATTCCTCAAATCTTGTGTTTAGGGCCCCTGGAAGCTTGAAAATCACTTTAAACATCTCATTTTATCTTTAAAAGTGATTTTCCACGTACAAATGTGAATTGTAGTTCAAAGAGGCAACATTTGAAAACGGACCATTTTTTACATTTCTGAAGCATGTCGTAAGGGGGGGTGGTTATCTCTTTCGTCAAAAATCGGGTGTTTTCGCTTGAACAATAAAGGCCTACAAATGTTATTTAGTTCACTTCCCGTGGAGGAGAAACACTTTTTAAGGCCGCAGAGTGAGTAAATTGGCCATATTCATTCACTTTTACCCATTCCTCAAATCTTGTGTTTAAAGCCCCTGGAAGCATGAAAATCACTTTAAACATCTCATTTTATCTTTAAAAGTGATTTTCCACGTACAAATGTGAATTGTAGTTCAAAGAGGCAACATTTGAAAACAGACCATTTTTTTAGTTTGTGAAGCATGTTGTAAGGGGGGGTGGTTATCTCTTTCATCAAAAATCGGACGTTTTTGATTGAACAATAAAGGCCTCCAAATGTTATTTTATTCACTTCCCGTGGAGGAGAAACACTTTTTAAGGCCGCAGAGTGAGTAAATTGGCCATTTCCATTCACTTTTACCCATTCCTCAAATCTCGTGTTTAAGGCCCCTGGAAGCATGAAAATCACTTTAAACATCTCATTTTATCTTTAAAAGTGATTTTCCACGTACAAATGTGAATTGTAGTTCAAAGAGGCAACATTTGAAAACAGACCTTTTTTTAGTTTCTGAAGCATGTCGTAAGGGGGGGTGGTTATCTCTTTCATCAAAAATCGGACGTTTTTAATTGAACAATAAAGGCCTACAAATGTTATTTAATTCACTTTCTGGGGTGGAGAAAAACTTTTTAAGGCCTCAGAGTGAATAAATTGGCCATTTTCATTCACTTTTACCCATTCCTCAAATCTTGTGTTTAGGGCCCCTGGAAGCTTGAAAATCACTTTAAACATCTCATTTTATCTTTAAAAGTGATTTTCCACGTACAAATGTGAATTGTAGTTCAAAGAGGCAACATTTGAAAACAGACCATTTTTTTAGTTTCTGAAGCATGTCGTAAGGGGGGGTGGTTATCTCTTTCATCAAAAATCGGACGTTTTTGATTGAACAATAAAGGCCTACAAATGTTATTTAATTCACTTTCTGGGGTGGAGAAAAACTTTTTAAGGCCTCAGAGTGAATACATTGGCCATTTTCATTCACATTTACCCATTCCTCAAATCTTGTGTTTAGGGCCCCTGGAAGCTTGAAAATCACTTTAAACATCTCATTTTATCTTTAAAAGTGATTTTCCACGTACAAATGTGAATTGTAGTTCAAAGAGGCAACATTTGAAAACGGACCATTTTTTACGTTTCTGAAGCTTGTCGTAAGGGGGGGTGGTTATCTCTTTCGTCAAAAATCGGGCGTTTTCGCTTGAACAATAAAGGCCTACAAATGTTATTTAGTTCACTTCCCGTGGAGGAGAAACACTTTTTAAGGCCGCAGACTGAGTAAATTGGCCATATTAATTCACTTTTACCCATTCCTCAAATCTTGTGTTTACGGCCCCTGGAAGCATGAAAATCACTTTAAACATCTCATTTTATCTTTAATAGTGATTTTCCACGTACAAATGTGAATTGTAGTTCAAAGAGGCAATATTTGAAAACGGACCCTTTTTTTAATTTCTGAAGCATGTCGTAAGGGGGGGTGGTTATCCCTTTCGTCAAAAATCGGGCGTTTTCGCTTGAACAATAAAGGCCTACAAATGTTATTTAGTTCACTTCCCGTGGAGGAGAAACACTTTTTAAGGCCGCAGACTGAGTAAATTGGCCATATTAATTCACTTTTACCCATTCCTCAAATCTCGTGTTTAAGGCCCCTGGAAGCATGAAAATCACTTTAAACATCTCATTTTATCTTTAAAAGTGATTTTCCACGTACAAATGTGAATTGTAGTTCAAAGAGGCAACATTTGAAAACGGACCATTTTTTACATTTCTGAAGCATGTCGTAAGGGGGGGTGGTTATCTCTTTCATCAAAAATCGGACGTTTTTGATTGAACAATAAAGGCCTCCAAATGTTATTTTATTCACTTCCCGTGGAGGAGAAACACTTTTTAAGGCCGCAGAGTGAGTAAATTGACCATTTTCATTCACTTTTACCCATTCCTCAAATCTCGTGTTTAAGGCCCCTGGAAGCATGAAAATCACTTTAAACATCTCATTTTATCTTTAAAAGTGATTTTCCACGTACAAATGTGAATTGTAGTTCAAAGAGGCAACATTTGAAAACGGACCATTTTTTACATTTCTGAAGCATGTCGTAAGGGGGGGTGGTTATCTCTTTCGTCAAAAATCGGGTGTTTTCGCTTGAACAATAAAGGCCTACAAATGTTATTTAGTTCACTTCCCGTGGAGGAGAAACACTTTTTAAGGCCGCAGAGTGAGTAAATTGGCCATATTCATTCACTTTTACCCATTCCTCAAATCTTGTGTTTAAAGCCCCTGGAAGCATGAAAATCACTTTAAACATGTCATTTTATCTTTAAACGTGATTTTCCACGTACAAATGTGAATTGTAGTTCAAAGAGGCAACATTTGAAAACAGACCATTTTTTTAGTTTCTGAAGCATGTTGTAAGGGGGGGTGGTTATCTCTTTCATCAAAAATCGGACGTTTTTGATTGAACAATAAAGGCCTCCAAATGTTATTTTATTCACTTCCCGTGGAGGAGAAACACTTTTTAAGGCCGCAGAGTGAGTAAATTGGCAATTTTCATTCACTTTTACCCATTCCTCAAATCTTGTGTTTAGGGCCCCTGGAAGCATGAAAATCACTTTAAACATCTCATTTTATCTTTAAAAGTGATTTTCCACGTACAAATGTGAATTGTAGTTCAAAGAGGCAACATTTGAAAACAGACCATTTTTTTAGTTTCTGAAGCATGTCGTAAGGGGGGGTGGTTATCTCTTTCATCAAAAATCGGACGTTTTTGATTGAACAATAAAGGCCTACAAATGTTATTTAATTCACTTTCTGGGGTGGAGAAAAACTTTTTAAGGCCTCAGAGTGAATAAATTGGCCATTTTCATTCACATTTACCCATTCCTCAAATCTTGTGTTTAGGGCTCCTGGAAGCTTGAAAATCACTTTAAACATCTCATTTTATCTTTAAAAGTGATTTTCCACGTACAAATGTGAATTGTAGTTCAAAGAGGCAACATTTGAAAACGGACCATTTTTTACGTTTCTGAAGCTTGTCGTAAGGGGGGGTGGTTATCTCTTTCGTCAAAAATCGGGCGTTTTCGCTTGAACAATAAAGGCCTACAAATGTTATTTAGTTCACTTACCGTGGAGGAGAAACACTTTTTAAGGCCGCAGAGTGAGTAAATTGGCCATATTCATTCACTTTTACCCATTCCTCAAATCTTGTGTTTAAGGCCCCTGGAAGCATGAAAATCACTTTAAACATCTCATTTTATCTTTAAAAGTGATTTTCCACGTACAAATGTGAATTGTAGTTCAAAGAGGCAACATTTGAAAACAGACCATTTTTTTAGTTTCTGAAGCATGTCGTAAGGGGGGTGGTTATCTCTTTCATCAAAAATCGGACGTTTTTGATTGAACAATAAAGGCCTACAAATGTTATTTAATTCACTTTCTGGGGTGGAATAAAACTTTTTAAGGCCTCAGAGTGAATACATTGGCCATTTTCATTCACATTTACCCATTCCTCAAATCTTGTGTTTAGGGCCCCTGGAAGCTTGAAAATCACTTTAAACATCTCATTTTATCTTTAAAAGTGATTTTCCACGTACAAATGTGAATTGTAGTTCAAAGAGGCAACATTTGAAAACGGACCATTTTTTACATTTCTGAAGCATGTCGTAAGGGGGGGTGGTTATCTCTTTCGTCAAAAATCGGGTGTTTTCGCTTGAACAATAAAGGCCTACAAATGTTATTTAGTTCACTTCCCGTGGAGGAGAAACACTTTTTAAGGCCGCAGAGTGAGTAAATTGGCCATATTCATTCACTTTTACCCATTCCTCAAATCTTGTGTTTAAAGCCCCTGGAAGCATGAAAATCACTTTAAACATCTCATTTTATCTTTAAAAGTGATTTTCCACGTACAAATGTGAATTGTAGTTCAAAGAGGCAACATTTGAAAACAGACCATTTTTTTAGTTTCTGAAGCATGTTGTAAGGGGGGGTGGTTATCTCTTTCATCAAAAATCGGACGTTTTTGATTGAACAATAAAGGCCTCCAAATGTTATTTTATTCACTTCCCGTGGAGGAGAAACACTTTTTAAGGCCGCAGAGTGAGTAAATTGGCCATTTCCATTCACTTTTACCCATTCCTCAAATCTCGTGTTTAAGGCCCCTGGAAGCATGAAAATCACTTTAAACATCTCATTTTATCTTTAAAAGTGATTTTCCACGTACAAATGTGAATTGTAGTTCAAAGAGGCAACATTTGAAAACAGACCTTTTTTTAGTTTCTGAAGCATGTCGTAAGGGGGGGTGGTTATCTCTTTCATCAAAAATCGGACGTTTTTAATTGAACAATAAAGGCCTACAAATGTTATTTAATTCACTTTCTGGGGTGGAGAAAAACTTTTTAAGGCCTCAGAGTGAATAAATTGGCCATTTTCATTCACTTTTACCCATTCCTCAAATCTTGTGTTTAGGGCCCCTGGAAGCTTGAAAATCACTTTAAACATCTCATTTTATCTTTAAAAGTGATTTTCCACGTACAAATGTGAATTGTAGTTCAAAGAGGCAACATTTGAAAACAGACCATTTTTTTAGTTTCTGAAGCATGTCGTAAGGGGGGGTGGTTATCTCTTTCCTCAAAAATCGGACGTTTTTGATTGAACAATAAAGGCCTACAAATGTTATTTAATTCACTTTCTGGGGTGGAGAAAAACTTTTTAAGGCCTCAGAGTGAATACATTGGCCATTTTCATTCACATTTACCCATTCCTCAAATCTTGTGTTTAGGGCCCCTGGAAGCTTGAAAATCACTTTAAACATCTCATTTTATCTTTAAAAGTGATTTTCCACGTACAAATGTGAATTGTAGTTCAAAGAGGCAACATTTGAAAACGGACCATTTTTTACGTTTCTGAAGCTTGTCGTAAGGGGGGGTGGTTATCTCTTTCGTCAAAAATCGGGCGTTTTCGCTTGAACAATAAAGGCCTACAAATGTTATTTAGTTCACTTCCCGTGGAGGAGAAACACTTTTTAAGGCCGCAGACTGAGTAAATTGGCCATATTAATTCACTTTTACCCATTCCTCAAATCTTGTGTTTACGGCCCCTGGAAGCATGAAAATCACTTTAAACATCTCATTTTATCTTTAATAGTGATTTTCCACGTACAAATGTGAATTGTAGTTCAAAGAGGCAATATTTGAAAACGGACACTTTTTTTAATTTCTGAAGCATGTCGTAAGGGGGGGTGGTTATCTCTTTCATCAAAAATCGGACGTTTTTGATTGAACAATAAAGGCCTCCAAATGTTATTTTATTCACTTCCCGTGGAGGAGAAACACTTTTTAAGGCCGCAGAGTGAGTAAATTGGCCATTTTCATTCACTTTTACCCATTCCTCAAATCTCGTGTTTAAGGCCCCTGGAAGCATGAAAATCACTTTAAACATCTCATTTTATCTTTAAAAGTGATTTTCCACGTACAAATGTGAATTGTAGTTCAAAGAGGCAACATTTGAAAACGGACCATTTTTTACATTTCTGAAGCATGTCGTAAGGGGGGGTGGTTATCTCTTTCGTCAAAAATCGGGTGTTTTCGCTTGAACAATAAAGGCCTACAAATGTTATTTAGTTCACTTCCCGTGGAGGAGAAACACTTTTTAAGGCAGCAGAGTGAGTAAATTGGCCATATTCATTCACTTTTACCCATTCCTCAAATCTTGTGTTTAGGGCCCCTGGAAGCTTGAAAATCACTTTAAACATCTCATTTTATCTTTAAAAGTGTTTTTCCACGTACAAATGTGAATTTCGTTTAAAGAGGCAACATTTGAAAACGGACCATTTTTACGTTTCTGAAGCATGTCGTAAGGGGGGGTGGTTATCTCTTTCATCAAAAATCGGACGTTTTTGATTGAACAATAAAGGCCTCCAAATGTTATTTTATTCACTTCCCGTGGAGGAGAAACACTTTTTAAGGCCGCAGAGTGAGTAAATTGGCCATTTCCATTCACTTTTACCCATTCCTCAAATCTCGTGTTTAAGGCCCCTGGAAGCATGAAAATCACTTTAAACATCTCATTTTATCTTTAAAAGTGATTTTCCACGTACAAATGTGAATTGTAGTTCAAAGAGGCAACATTTGAAAACAGACCTTTTTTTAGTTTCTGAAGCATGTCGTAAGGGGGGGTGGTTATCTCTTTCATCAAAAATCGGACGTTTTTAATTGAACAATAAAGGCCTACAAATGTTATTTAATTCACTTTCTGGGGTGGAGAAAAACTTTTTAAGGCCTCAGAGTGAATACATTGGCCATTTTCATTCACATTTACCCATTCCTCAAATCTTGTGTTTAGGGCCCCTGGAAGCTTGAAAATCACTTTAAACATCTCATTTTATCTTTAAAAGTGATTTTCCACGTACAAATGTGAATTGTAGTTCAAAGAGGCAACATTTGAAAACGGACCATTTTTTACGTTTCTGAAGCTTGTCGTAAGGGGGGGTGGTTATCTCTTTCGTCAAAAATCGGGCGTTTTTGCTTGAACAATAAAGGCCTACAAATGTTATTTAGTTCACTTCCCGTGGAGGAGAAACACTTTTTAAGGCCGCAGACTGAGTAAATTGGCCATATTAATTCACTTTTACCCATTCCTCAAATCTTGTGTTTAAGGCCCCTGGAAGCATGAAAATCACTTTAAACATCTCATTTTATCTTTAATAGTGATTTTCCACGTACAAATGTGAATTGTAGTTCAAAGAGGCAATATTTGAAAACGGACCCTTTTTTTAGTTTCTGAAGCATGTCGTAAGGGGGGGTGGTTATCTCTTTCATCAAAAATCGGACGTTTTTGATTGAACAATAAAGGCCTCCAAATGTTATTTTATTCACTTCCCGTGGAGGAGAAACACTTTTTAAGGCCGCAGAGTGAGTAAATTGGCCATTTTCATTCACTTTTACCCATTCCTCAAATCTCGTGTTTAAGGCCCCTGGAAGCATGAAAATCACTTTAAACATCTCATTTTATCTTTAAAAGTGATTTTCCATGTACAAATGTGAATTGTAGTTCAAAGAGGCAACATTTGAAAACAGACCATTTTTTTAGTTTCTGAAGCATGTCGTAAGGGGGGTGGTTATCTCTTTCATCAAAAATCGGGTGTTTTCGCTTGAACAATAAAGGCCTACAAATGTTATTTAGTTCACTTCCCGTGGAGGAGAAACATTTTTTAAGGCCGCAGAGTGAGTAAATTGGCCATATTCATTCACTTTTACCCATTCCTCAAATCTTGTGTTTAAAGCCCCTGGAAGCATGAAAATCACTTTAAACATCTCATTTTATCTTTAAACGTGATTTTCCACGTACAAATGTGAATTGTAGTTCAAAGAGGCAACATTTGAAAACAGACCATTTTTTTAGTTTCTGAAGCATGTTGTAAGGGGGGGTGGTTATCTCTTTCATCAAAAATCGGACGTTTTTAATTGAACAATAAAGGCCTACAAATGTTATTTAATTCACTTTCTGGGGTGGAGAAAAACTTTTTAAGGCCTCAGAGTGAATAAATTGGCCATTTTCATTCACATTTACCCATTCCTCAAATCTTGTGTTTAGGGCCCCTGGAAGCTTGAAAATCACTTTAAACATCTCATTTTATCTTTAAAAGTGTTTTTCCACGTACAAATGTGAATTTCGTTTAAAGAGGCAACATTTGAAAACGGACCATTTTTACGTTTCTGAAGCATGTCGTAAGGGGGGGTGGTTATCTCTTTCATCAAAAATCGGACGTTTTTGATTGAACAATAAAGGCCTCCAAATGTTATTTTATTCACTTCCCGTGGAGGAGAAACACTTTTTAAGGCCGCAGAGTGAGTAAATTGGCCATTTCCATTCACTTTTACCCATTCCTCAAATCTCGTGTTTAAGGCCCCTGGAAGCATGAAAATCACTTTAAACATCTCATTTTATCTTTAAAAGTGATTTTCCACGTACAAATGTGAATTGTAGTTCAAAGAGGCAACATTTGAAAACAGACCTTTTTTTAGTTTCTGAAGCATGTCGTAAGGGGGGGTGGTTATCTCTTTCATCAAAAATCGGACGTTTTTAATTGAACAATAAAGGCCTACAAATGTTATTTAATTCACTTTCTGGGGTGGAGAAAAACTTTTTAAGGCCTCAGAGTGAATACATTGGCCATTTTCATTCACATTTACCCATTCCTCAAATCTTGTGTTTAGGGCCCCTGGAAGCTTGAAAATCACTTTAAACATCTCATTTTATCTTTAAAAGTGATTTTCCACGTACAAATGTGAATTGTAGTTCAAAGAGGCAACATTTGAAAACGGACCATTTTTTACGTTTCTGAAGCTTGTCGTAAGGGGGGGTGGTTATCTCTTTCGTCAAAAATCGGGCGTTTTTGCTTGAACAATAAAGGCCTACAAATGTTATTTAGTTCACTTCCCGTGGAGGAGAAACACTTTTTAAGGCCGCAGACTGAGTAAATTGGCCATATTAATTCACTTTTACCCATTCCTCAAATCTTGTGTTTAAGGCCCCTGGAAGCATGAAAATCACTTTAAACATCTCATTTTATCTTTAATAGTGATTTTCCACGTACAAATGTGAATTGTAGTTCAAAGAGGCAATATTTGAAAACGGACCCTTTTTTTAGTTTCTGAAGCATGTCGTAAGGGGGGGTGGTTATCTCTTTCATCAAAAATCGGACGTTTTTGATTGAACAATAAAGGCCTCCAAATGTTATTTTATTCACTTCCCGTGGAGGAGAAACACTTTTTAAGGCCGCAGAGTGAGTAAATTGGCCATTTTCATTCACTTTTACCCATTCCTCAAATCTCGTGTTTAAGGCCCCTGGAAGCATGAAAATCACTTTAAACATCTCATTTTATCTTTAAAAGTGATTTTCCACGTACAAATGTGAATTGTAGTTCAAAGAGGCAACATTTGAAAACAGACCATTTTTTTAGTTTCTGAAGCATGTCGTAAGGGGGGTGGTTATCTCTTTCATCAAAAATCAGACGTTTTTAATTGAACAATAAAGGCCTACAAATGTTATTTAATTCACTTTCTGGGGTGTAGAAAAACTTTTTAAGGCCTCAGAGTGAATAAATTGGCCATTTTCATTCACATTTACCCATTCCTCAAATCTTGTGTTTAGGGCCCCTGGAAGCTTGAAAATCACTTTAAACATCTCATTTTATCTTTAAAAGTGATTTTCCACGTACAAATGTGAATTGTAGTTCAAAGAGGCAACATTTGAAAACGGACCATTTTTTACGTTTCTGAAGCTTGTCGTAAGGGGGGTGGTTATCTCTTTCGTCAAAAATCGGGCGTTTTCGCTTGAACAATAAAGGCCTACAAATGTTATTTAGTTCACTTCCCGTGGAGGAGAAACACTTTTTAAGGCCGCAGAGTGAGTAAATTGGCCATATTCATTCACTTTTACCCATTCCTCAAATCTTGTGTTTAAGGCCCCTGGAAGCATGAAAATCACTTTAAACCTCTCATTTTATCTTTAAAAGTGATTTTCCACGTACAAATGTGAACTGTAGTTCAAAGAGGCAACATTTGAAAACAGACCATTTTTTTTGTTTCTGAAGCATGTCGTAAGGGGAGGTGGTTATCTCTTTCATCAAAAATCGGACGGTTTTGATTGAACAATAAAGGCCTCCAAATGTTATTTTATTCACTTCCCGTGGAGGAGAAACACTTTTTAAGGCCGCAGAGTGAGTAAATTGGCCATTTTGATTCACTTTTACCCATTCCTCAAATCTCGTGTTTAAGGCCCCTGGAAGCATGAAAATCACTTTAAACATCTCATTTGATCTTTAAAAGTGATTTTCCACGTACAAATGTGAATTGTAGTTCAAAGAGGCAACATTTGAAAACAGACCATTTTTTTAGTTTCTGAAGCATGTCGTAAGGGGGGGTGGTTATCTCTTTCGTCAAAAATCGGGCGTTTTCGCTTGAACAATAAAGGCCTACAAATGTTATTTAGTTCACTTCCCGTGGAGGAGAAACACTTTTTAAGGCCGCAGAGTGAGTAAATTGGCCATATTCATTCACTTTTACCCATTCCTCAAATCTTGTGTTTAAGGCCCCTGGAAGCATGAAAATCACTTTAAACATCTCATTTTATCTTTAAAAGTGATTTTCCACGTACAAATGTGAATTGTAGTTCAAAGAGGCAACATTTGAAAACGGACCATTTTTTACGTTTCTGAAGCTTGTCGTAAGGGGGGGTGGTTATCTCTTTCGTCAAAAATCGGGCGTTTTCGCTTGAACAATAAAGGCCTACAAATGTTATTTAGTTCACTTCCCGGGGAGGAGAAACACTTTTTAAGGCCGCAGAGTGAGTAAATTGGCCATATTCATTCACTTTTACCCATTCCTCAAATCTTGTGTTTAAGGCCCCTGGAAGCATGAAAATCACTTTAAACATCTCATTTTATCTTTAAAAGTGATTTTCCACGTACAAATGTGAATTGTAGTTCAAAGAGGCAACATTTGAAAACGGACCATATTTTACGTTTCTGAAGCATGTCGTAAGGGGGGGTGGTTATCTCTTTCGTCAAAAATCGGGCGTTTTTGCTTGAACAATACAGGCCTCCAAATGTTATTTTATTCACTTCCCGTGGAGGAGAAACACTTTTTAAGGCCGCAGAGTGAGTAAATTGGCCATATTCATTCACTTTTACCCATTCCTCAAATCTCGTGTTTAAGGCCCCTGGAAGCATGAAAATCACTTTAAACATCTCATTTTATCTTTAAAAGTGATTTTCCACGTACAAATGTGATTTGTAGTTCAAAGAGGCAACATTTGAAAACAGACCATTTTTTTAGTTTCTGAAGCATGTTGTAAGGGGGGGTGGTTATCTCTTTCATCAAAAATCGGACGTTTTTGATTGAACAATAAAGGCCTCCAAATGTTATTTTATTCACTTCCCGTGGAGGAGAAACACTTTTTAAGGCCGCAAAGTGAGTAAATTGGCCATTTCCATTCACTTTTACCCATTCCTCAAATCTCGTGTTTAAGGCCCCTGGAAGCATGAAAATCACTTTAAACATCTCATTTTATCTTTAAAAGTGATTTTCCACGTACAAATGTGAATTGTAGTTCAAAGAGGCAACATTTGAAAACAGACCATTTTTTTAGTTTCTGAAGCATGTCGTAAGGGGGGGTGGTTATCTCCTTCATCAAAAATCGGACGTTTTGAATTGAACAATAAAGGCCTACACATGTTATTTAATTCACTTTCGGGGGTGGAGAAAAACTTTTTAAGGGCTCAGAGTGAATAAATTGGCCATTTTCATTCACATTTACCGATTCCTCAAATCTTGTGTTTAGGGCCCTTGGAAGCTTGAAAATCACTTTAAACATCTCATTTTATCTTTAAAAGTGATTTTCCACGTACAAATGTGAATTGTAGTTAAAAGAGGCAACATTTGAAAACGGACCATTTTTACGTTTCTGAAGCATGTCATAAGGGGGGGTGGTTATCTCTTTCGTCAAAAATCGGGCGTTTTCGCTTGAACAATAAAGGCCTACAAATGTTATTTAGTTCACTTCCCGTGGAGGAGAAACACTTTTTAAGGCCGCAGAGTGAGTAAATTGGCCATATTCATTCACTTTTACCCATTCCTCAAATCTTGTGTTTAAGGCCCCTGGAAGCATGAAAATCACTTTAAACATCTCATTTTATCTTTAAAAGTGATTTTCCACGTACAAATGTGAATTGTAGTTCAAAGAGGCAACATTTGAAAACAGACCATTTTTTTAGTTTCTGAAGCATGTCGTAAGGGGGGGTGGTTATCTCTTTCATCAAAAATCGGACGTTTTTGATTGAACAATAAAGGCCTCCAAATGTTATTTTATTCACTTCCCGTGGAGGAGAAACACTTTTTAAGGCCGCAGAGTGAGTAAATTGGCAATTTTCATTCACTTTTACCCATTCCTCAAATCTTGTGTTTAGGGCCCCTGGAAGCATGAAAATCACTTTAAACATCTCATTTTATCTTTAAAAGTGATTTTCCACGTACAAATGTGAATTGTAGTTCAAAGAGGCAACATTTGAAAACAGACCATTTTTTTAGTTTCTGAAGCATGTCGTAAGGGGGGGTGGTTATCTCTTTCATCAAAAATCGGACGTTTTTGATTGAACAATAAAGGCCTACAAATGTTATTTAATTCACTTTCTGGGGTGGAGAAAAACTTTTTAAGGCCTCAGAGTGAGTAAATTGGCCATATTCATTCACTTTTACCCATTCCTCAAATCTTGTGTTTAAGGCCCCTGGAAGCATGAAAATCACTTTAAACATCTCATTTTATCTTTAAAAGTGATTTTCCACGTACAAATGTGAATTGTAGTTCAAAGAGGCAACATTTGAAAACAGACCATTTTTTTAGTTTCTGAAGCATGTCGTAAGGGGGGGTGGTTATCTCTTTCGTCAAAAATCGGGTGTTTTCGCTTGAACAATAAAGGCCTACAAATGTTATTTAGTTCACTTCCCGTGGAGGAGAAACACTTTTTAAGGCCGCAGAGTGAGTAAATTGGCCATATTCATTCACTTTTACCAATTCCTCAAATCTTGTGTTTAAAGCCCCTGGAAGCATGAAAATCACTTTAAACATCTCATTTTATCTTTAAAAGTGATTTTCCACGTACAAATGTGAATTGTAGTTCAAAGAGGCAACATTTGAAAACAGACCATTTTTTTAGTTTCTGAAGCATGTCGTAAGGGGGGTGGTTATCTCTTTCATCAAAAATCGGACGTTTTTGATTGAACAATAAAGGCCTACAAATGTTATTTAATTCACTTTCTGGGGTGGAATAAAACTTTTTAAGGCCTCAGAGTGAATACATTGGCCATTTTCATTCACATTTACCCATTCCTCAAATCTTGTGTTTAGGGCCCCTGGAAGCTTGAAAATCACTTTAAACATCTCATTTTATCTTTAAAAGTGATTTTCCACGTACAAATGTGAATTGTAGTTCAAAGAGGCAACATTTGAAAACGGACCATTTTTTACATTTCTGAAGCATGTCGTAAGGGGGGGTGGTTATCTCTTTCGTCAAAAATCGGGTGTTTTCGCTTGAACAATAAAGGCCTACAAATGTTATTTAGTTCACTTCCCGTGGAGGAGAAACACTTTTTAAGGCCGCAGAGTGAGTAAATTGGCCATATTCATTCACTTTTACCCATTCCTCAAATCTTGTGTTTAAAGCCCCTGGAAGCATGAAAATCACTTTAAACATCTCATTTTATCTTTAAAAGTGATTTTCCACGTACAAATGTGAATTGTAGTTCAAAGAGGCAACATTTGAAAACAGACCTCTTTTTAGTTTCTGAAGCATGTCGTAAGGGGGGGTGGTTATCTCTTTCATCAAAAATCGGACGTTTTTAATTGAACAATAAAGGCCTACAAATGTTATTTAATTCACTTTCTGGGGTGGAGAAAAACTTTTTAAGGCCTCAGAGTGAATAAATTGGCCATTTTCATTCACTTTTACCCATTCCTCAAATCTTGTGTTTAGGGCCCCTGGAAGCTTGAAAATCACTTTAAACATCTCATTTTATCTTTAAAAGTGATTTTCCACGTACAAATGTGAATTGTAGTTCAAAGAGGCAACATTTGAAAACAGACCATTTTTTTAGTTTCTGAAGCATGTCGTAAGGGGGGGTGGTTATCTCTTTCATCAAAAATCGGACGTTTTTGATTGAACAATAAAGGCCTACAAATGTTATTTAATTCACTTTCTGGGGTGGAGAAAAACTTTTTAAGGCCTCAGAGTGAATACATTGGCCATTTTCATTCACATTTACCCATTCCTCAAATCTTGTGTTTAGGGCCCCTGGAAGCTTGAAAATCACTTTAAACATCTCATTTTATCTTTAAAAGTGATTTTCCACGTACAAATGTGAATTGTAGTTCAAAGAGGCAACATTTGAAAACGGACCATTTTTTACGTTTCTGAAGCTTGTCGTAAGGGGGGGTGGTTATCTCTTTCGTCAAAAATCGGGCGTTTTCGCTTGAACAATAAAGGCCTACAAATGGTATTTAGTTCACTTCCCGTGGAGGAGAAACACTTTTTAAGGCCGCAGACTGAGTAAATTGGCCATATTAATTCACTTTTACCCATTCCTCAAATCTTGTGTTTACGGCCCCTGGAAGCATGAAAATCACTTTAAACATCTCATTTTATCTTTAATAGTGATTTTCCACGTACAAATGTGAATTGTAGTTCAAAGAGGCAATATTTGAAAACGGACCCTTTTTTTAATTTCTGAAGCATGTCGTAAGGGGGGGTGGTTATCTCTTTCATCAAAAATCGGACGTTTTTGATTGAACAATAAAGGCCTCCAAATGTTATTTTATTCACTTCCCGTGGAGGAGAAACACTTTTTAAGGCCGCAGAGTGAGTAAATTGGCCATTTTCATTCACTTTTACCCATTCCTCAAATCTCGTGTTTAAGGCCCCTGGAAGCATGAAAATCACTTTAAACATCTCATTTTATCTTTAAAAGTGATTTTCCACGTACAAATGTGAATTGTAGTTCAAAGAGGCAACATTTGAAAACAGACCTTTTTTTAGTTTCTGAAGCATGTCGTAAGGGGGGGTGGTTATCTCTTTCATCAAAAATCGGACGTTTTTAATTGAACAATAAAGGCCTACAAATGTTATTTAATTCACTTTCTGGGGTGGAGAAAAACTTTTTAAGGCCTCAGAGTGAATAAATTGGCCATTTTCATTCACTTTTACCCATTCCTCAAATCTTGTGTTTAGGGCCCCTGGAAGCTTGAAAATCACTTTAAACATCTCATTTTATCTTTAAAAGTGATTTTCCACGTACAAATGTGAATTGTAGTTCAAAGAGGCAACATTTGAAAACAGACCATTTTTTTAGTTTCTGAAGCATGTCGTAAGGGGGGGTGGTTATCTCTTTCATCAAAAATCGGACGTTTTTGATTGAACAATAAAGGCCTACAAATGTTATTTAATTCACTTTCTGGGGTGGAGAAAAACTTTTTAAGGCCTCAGAGTGAATACATTGGCCATTTTCATTCACATGTACCCATTCCTCAAATCTTGTGTTTAGGGCCCCTGGAAGCTTGAAAATCACTTTAAACATCTCATTTTATCTTTAAAAGTGATTTTCCACGTACAAATGTGAATTGTAGTTCAAAGAGGCAACATTTGAAAACGGACCATTTTTTAAGTTTCTGAAGCTTGTCGTAAGGGGGGGTGGTTATCTCTTTCGTCAAAAATCGGGCGTTTTCGCTTGAACAATAAAGGCCTACAAATGTTATTTAGTTCACTTCCCGTGGAGGAGAAACACTTTTTAAGGCCGCAGACTGAGTAAATTGGCCATATTAATTCACTTTTACCCATTCCTCAAATCTTGTGTTTACGGCCCCTGGAAGCATGAAAATCACTTTAAACATCTCATTTTATCTTTAATAGTGATTTTCCACGTACAAATGTGAATTGTAGTTCAAAGAGGCAATATTTGAAAACGGACCCTTTTTTTAATTTCTGAAGCATGTCGTAAGGGGGGGTGGTTATCTCTTTCATCAAAAATCGGACGTTTTTGATTGAACAATAAAGGCCTCCAAATGTTATTTAGTTCACTTCCCGTGGAGGAGAAACACTTTTTAAGGCCGCAGAGTGAATAAATTGGCCATTTTCATTCACTTTTACCCATTCCTCAAATCTCGTGTTTAAGGCCCCTGGAAGCATGAAAATCACTTTAAACATCTCATTTTATCTTAAAAAGTGATTTTCCACGTACAAATGTGAATTGTAGTTCAAAGAGGCAACATTTGAAAACAGACCATTTTTTTAGTTTCTGAAGCATGTCGTAAGGGGGGGTGGTTATCTCTTTCATCAAAAATCGGACGTTTTTGATTGAACAATAAAGGCCTACAAATGTTATTTAATTCACTTTCTGGGGTGGAGAAAAACTTTTTAAGGCCTCAGAGTGAATACATTGGCCATTTTCATTCACATGTACCCATTCCTCAAATCTTGTGTTTAGGGCCCCTGGAAGCTTGAAAATCACTTTAAACATCTCATTTTATCTTTAAAAGTGATTTTCCACGTACAAATGTGAATTGTAGTTCAAAGAGGCAACATTTGAAAACGGACCATTTTTTAAGTTTCTGAAGCTTGTCGTAAGGGGGGGTGGTTATCTCTTTCGTCAAAAATCGGGCGTTTTCGCTTGAACAATAAAGGCCTACAAATGTTATTTAGTTCACTTCCCGTGGAGGAGAAACACTTTTTAAGGCCGCAGACTGAGTAAATTGGCCATATTAATTCACTTTTACCCATTCCTCAAATCTTGTGTTTACGGCCCCTGGAAGCATGAAAATCACTTTAAACATCTCATTTTATCTTTAATAGTGATTTTCCACGTACAAATGTGAATTGTAGTTCAAAGAGGCAATATTTGAAAACGGACCCTTTTTTTAATTTCTGAAGCATGTCGTAAGGGGGGGTGGTTATCTCTTTCATCAAAAATCGGACGTTTTTGATTGAACAATAAAGGCCTCCAAATGTTATTTTATTCACTTCCCGTGGAGGAGAAACACTTTTTAAGGCCGCAGAGTGAGTAAATTGGCCATTTTCATTCACTTTTACCCATTCCTCAAATCTCGTGTTTAAGGCCCCTGGAAGCATGAAAATCACTTTAAACATCTCATTTTATCTTTAAAAGTGATTTTCCACGTACAAATGTGAATTGTAGTTCAAAGAGGCAACATTTGAAAACGGACCATTTTTTACATTTCTGAAGCATGTCGTAAGGGGGGGTGGTTATCTCTTTCGTCAAAAATCGGGTGTTTTCGCTTGAACAATAAAGGCCTACAAATGTTATTTAGTTCACTTCCCGTGGAGGAGAAACACTTTTTAAGGCCGCAGAGTGAGTAAATTGGCCATATTCATTCACTTTTACCCATTCCTCAAATCTTGTGTTTAAGGCCCCTGGAAGCATGAAAATCACTTTAAAAATCTCATTTTATCTTTAAACGTGATTTTCCACGTACAAATGTGAATTGTAGTTCAAAGAGGCAACATTTGAAAACAGACCATTTTTTTAGTTTCTGAAGCATGTTGTAAGGGGGGGTGGTTATCTCTTTCATCAAAAATCGGACGTTTTTGATTGAACAATAAAGGCCTCCAAATGTTATTTTATTCACTTCCCGTGGAGGAGAAACACTTTTTAAGGCCGCAGAGTGAGTAAATTGGCCATTTCCATTCACTTTTACCCATTCCTCAAATCTCGTGTTTAAGGCCCCTGGAAGCATGAAAATCACTTTAAACATCTCATTTTATCTTTAAAAGTGATTTTCCACGTACAAATGTGAATTGTAGTTCAAAGAGGCAACATTTGAAAACAGACCTTTTTTTAGTTTCTGAAGCATGTCGTAAGGGGGGGTGGTTATCTCTTTCATCAAAAATCGGACGTTTTTAATTGAACAATAAAGGCCTACAAATGTTATTTAATTCACTTTCTGGGGTGGAGAAAAACTTTTTAAGGCCTCAGAGTGAATAAATTGGCCATTTTCATTCACTTTTACCCATTCCTCAAATCTTGTGTTTAGGGCCCCTGGAAGCTTGAAAATCACTTTAAACATCTCATTTTATCTTAAAAAGTGATTTTCCACGTACAAATGTGAATTGTAGTTCAAAGAGGCAACATTTGAAAACAGACCATTTTTTTAGTTTCTGAAGCATGTCGTAAGGGGGGGTGGTTATCTCTTTCATCAAAAATCGGACGTTTTTGATTGAACAATAAAGGCCTACAAATGTTATTTAATTCACTTTCTGGGGTGGAGAAAAACTTTTTAAGGCCTCAGAGTGAATACATTGGCCATTTTCATTCACATTTACCCATTCCTCAAATCTTGTGTTTAGGGCCCCTGGAAGCTTGAAAATCACTTTAAACATCTCATTTTATCTTTAAAAGTGATTTTCCACGTACAAATGTGAATTGTAGTTCAAAGAGGCAACATTTGAAAACGGACCATTTTTTACGTTTCTGAAGCTTGTCGTAAGGGGGGGTGGTTATCTCTTTCGTCAAAAATCGGGCGTTTTCGCTTGAACAATAAAGGCCTACAAATGTTATTTAGTTCACTTCCCGTGGAGGAGAAACACTTTTTAAGGCCGCAGACTGAGTAAATTGGCCATATTAATTCACTTTTACCCATTCCTCAAATCTTGTGTTTACGGCCCCTGGAAGCATGAAAATCACTTTAAACATCTCATTTTATCTTTAATAGTGATTTTCCACGTACAAATGTGAATTGTAGTTCAAAGAGGCAACATTTGAAAACAGACCTTTTTTTAGTTTCTGAAGCATGTCGTAAGGGGGGGTGGTTATCTCTTTCATCAAAAATCGGACGTTTTTAATTGAACAATAAAGGCCTACAAATGTTATTTAATTCACTTTCTGGGGTGGAGAAAAACTTTTTAAGGCCTCAGAGTGAATAAATTGGCCATATTCATTCACTTTTACCCATTCCTCAAATCTTGTGTTTAAGGCCCCTGGAAGCATGAAAATCACTTTAAACATCTCATTTTATCTTTAAAAGTGATTTTCCACGTACAAATGTGAATTGTAGTTCAAAGAGGCAACATTTGAAAACAGACCATTTTTTTAGTTTCTGAAGCATGTCGTAAGGGATCTCTTTCATCAAAAATTGGACGTTTTTGATTGAACAATAAAGGCCTACAAATGTTATTTAATTCACTTTCTGGGGTGGAGAAAAACTTTTTAAGGCCTCAGAGTGAATACATTGGCCATTTTCATTCACATTTACCCATTCCTCAAATCTTGTGTTTAGGGCCCCTGGAAGCTTGAAAATCACTTTAAACATCTCATTTTATCTTTAAAAGTGATTTTCCACGTACAAATGTGAATTGTAGTTCAAAGAGGCAACATTTGAAAACAGACCATTTTTTTAGTTTCTGAAGCATGTCGTAAGGGGGGGTGGTTATCTCCTTCATCAAAAATCGGACGTTTTGAATTGAACAATAAAGGCCTACAAATGTTATTTAATTCACTTTCTGGGGTGGAGAAAAACTTTTTAAGGCCTCAGAGTGAATAAATTGGCCATTTTCATTCACATTTACCCATTCCTCAAATCTTGTGTTTAGGGCCCCTGGAAGCTTGAAAATCACTTTAAACATCTCATTTTATCTTTAAAAGTGATTTTCCACGTACAAATGTGAATTGTAGTTAAAAGAGGCAACATTTGAAAACGGACCATTTTTACGTTTCTGAAGCATGTCATAGGGGGGGTGGTTTTCTCTTTCGTCAAAAATCGGGCGTTTTCGCTTGAACAATAAAGGCCTACAAATGTTATTTAGTTCACTTCCCGTGGAGGAGAAACACTTTTTAAGGCCGCAGAGTGAGTAAATTGGCCATATTCATTCACTTTTACCCATTCCTCAAATCTTGTGTTTAAGGCCCCTGGAAGCATGAAAATCACTTTAAACATCTCATTTTATCTTTAAAAGTGATTTTCCACGTACAAATGTGAATTGTAGTTCAAAGAGGCAACATTTGAAAACAGACCTTTTTTTAGTTTCTGAAGCATGTCGTAAGGGGGGGTGGTTATCTCTTTCATCAAAAATCGGACGTTTTTAATTGAACAATAAAGGCCTACAAATGTTATTTAATTCACTTTCTGGGGTGGAGAAAAACTTTTTAAGGCCTCAGAGTGAATAAATTGGCCATTTTCATTCACTTTTACCCATTCCTCAAATCTTGTGTTTAGGGCCCCTGGAAGCTTGAAAATCACTTTAAACATCTCATTTTATCTTTAAAAGTGATTTTCCACGTACAAATGTGAATTGTAGTTAAAAGAGGCAACATTTGATAACGGACCATTTTTTACGTTTCTGAAGCATGTCGTAAGGGGGGGGTGGTTATCCCTTTCGTCAAAAATCGGGCGTTTTCGCTTGAACAATAAAGGCCTACAAATGTTATTTAGTTCACTTCCCGTGGAGGAGAAACACTTTTTAAGGCCGCAGAGTGAGTAAATTGGCCATATTCATTCACTTTTACCCATTCCTCAAATCTTGTGTTTAAGGCCCCTGGAAGCATGAAAATCACTTTAAACATCTCATTTTATCTTTAAAAGTGATTTTCCACGTACAAATGTGAATTGTAGTTCAAAGAGGCAACATTTGAAAACAGACCATTTTTTTAGTTTCTGAAGCATGTCGTAAGGGATCTCTTTCATCAAAAATTGGACGTTTTTGATTGAACAATAAAGGCCTACAAATGTTATTTAATTCACTTTCTGGGGTGGAGAAAAACTTTTTAAGGCCTCAGAGTGAATACATTGGCCATTTTCATTCACATTTACCCATTCCTCAAATCTTGTGTTTAGGGCCCCTGGAAGCTTGAAAATCACTTTAAACATCTCATTTTATCTTTAAAAGTGATTTTCCACGTACAAATGTGAATTGTAGTTCAAAGAGGCAACATTTGAAAACGGACCATTTTTTACGTTTCTGAAGCTTGTCGTAAGGGGGGGTGGTTATCTCTTTCGTCAAAAATCGGGCGTTTTCGCTTGAACAATAAAGGCCTACAAATGTTATTTAGTTCACTTCCCGTGGAGGAGAAACACTTTTTAAGGCCGCAGACTGAGTAAATTGGCCATATTAATTCACTTTTACCCATTCCTCAAATCTTGTGTTTAAGGCCCCTGGAAGCATGAAAATCACTTTAAACATCTCATTTTATCTTTAATAGTGATTTACCAGGTACAAATGTGAATTGTAGTTCAAAGAGGCAATATTTGAAAACGGACCATTTTTTTAGTTTCTGAAGCATGTCGTAAGGGGGGTGGTTATCTCTTTCATCAAAAATCGGACGTTTTTAATTGAACAATAAAGGCCTCCAAATGTTATTTTATTCACTTCCCGTGGAGGAGAAACACTTTTTAAGGCCGCAGAGTGAGTAAATTGGCCATTTTCATTCACTTTTACCCATTCCTCAAATCTCGTGTTTAAGGCCCCTGGAAGCATGAAAATCACTTTAAACATCTCATTTTATCTTTAAAAGTGATTTTCCACGTACAAATGTGAATTGTAGTTCAAAGAGGCAACATTTGAAAACAGACCATTTTTTTAGTTTCTGAAGCATGTCGTAAGGGGGGGTGGTTATCTCTTTCATCAAAAATCAGACGTTTTTAATTGAACAATAAAGGCCTACAAATGTTATTTAATTCACTTTCTGGGGTGGAGAAAAACTTTTTAAGGCCTCAGAGTGAATAAATTGGCCATTTTCATTCATATTTACCCATTCCTCAAATCTTGTGTTTAGGGCCCCTGGAAGCTTGAAAATCACTTTAAACATCTCATTTTATCTTTAAAAGTGATTTTCCACGTACAAATGTGAATTGTAGTTAAAAGAGGCAACATTTGAAAACGGACCATTTTTACGTTTCTGACGCATGTCATAAGGGGGGGTGGTTATCTCTTTCGTCAAAAATCGGGCGTTTTCGCTTGAACAATAAAGGCCTACAAATGTTATTTAGTTCACTTCCCGTGGAGGAGAAACACTTTTTAAGGCCGCAGAGTGAGTAAATTGGCCATATTCATTCACTTTTACCCATTCCTCAAATCTTGTGTTTAAGGCCCCTGGAAGCATGAAAATCACTTTAAACATCTCATTTTATCTTTAAAAGTGATTTTCCACGTACAAATGTGAATTGTAGTTCAAAGAGGCAACATTTGAAAACAGACCATTTTTTTAGTTTCTGAAGCATATCGTAAGGGGAGGTGGTTATCTTTTTCATCAAAAATCGGACGTTTTTGATTGAACAATAAAGGCCTCCAAATGTTATTTTATTCACTTCCCGTGGAGGAGAAACACTTTTTAAGGCCGCAGAGTGAGTAAATTGGCCATTTTGATTCACTTTTACCCATTCCTCAAATCTCGTGTTTAAGGCCCCTGGAAGCATGAAAATCACTTTAAACATCTCATTTTATCTTTAAAAGTGATTTTCCACGTACAAATGTGAATTGTAGTTCAAAGAGGCAACATTTGAAAACAGACCATTTTTTTAGTTTCTGAAGCATGTCGTAAGGGAAGGTGGTTATCTCCTTCATCAAAAATCGGACGTTTTGAATTGAACAATAAAGGCCTACAAATGTTATTTAATTCACTTTCTGGGGTGGAGAAAAACTTTTTAAGGCCTCAGAGTGAATAAATTGGCCATTTTCATTCACATTTACCCATTCCTCAAATCTTGTGTTTAAGGCCCCTGGAAGCTTGAAAATCACTTTAAACAACTCATTTTATCTTTAAAAGTGATTTTCCACGTACAAATGTGAATTGTAGTTAAAAGAGGCAACATTTGAAAACGGACCATTTTTACGTTTCTGAAGCATGTCATAAGGGGGGGTGGTTATCTCTTTCGTCAAAAATCGGGCGTTTTCGCTTGAACAATAAAGGCCTACAAATGTTATTTAGTTCACTTCCCGTGGAGGAGAAACACTTTTTAAGGCTGCAGAGTGAGTAAATTGGCCATTTTCATTCACTTTTAGCCATTCCTCAAATCTCGTGTTTAAGGCCCCTGGAAGCATGAAAATCACTTTAAACATCTCATTTTATCTTTAAAAGTGATTTTCCATGTACAAATGTGAATTGTAGTTCAAAGAGGCAACATTTGAAAACAGACCATTTTTTTAGTTTCTGAAGCATGTCGTAAGGGGGGGTGGTTATCTCTTTCATCAAAAATCGGACGTTTTTAATTGAACAATAAAGGCCTACAAATGTTATTTAATTCACTTTCTGGGGTGGAGAAAAACTTTTTAAGGCCTCAGAGTGAATAAATTGGCCATTTTCATTCACATTTACCCATTCCTCAAATCTTGTGTTTAGGGCCCCTGGAAGCTTGAAAATCACTTTAAACATCTCATTTTATCTTTAAAAGTGATTTTCCACGTACAAATGTGAATTGTAGTTAAAAGAGGCAACATTTGAAAACGGACCATTTTTACGTTTCTGAAGCATGTCATAAGGGGGGGTGGTTATCTCTTTCGTCAAAAATCGGGTGTTTTCGCTTGAACAATAAAGACCTACAAATGTTATTTAGTTCACTTCCCGTGGAGGAGAAACACTTTTTAAGGCCGCAGAGTGAGTAAATTGGCCATATTCATTCACTTTTACCCATTCCTCAAATCTTGTGTTTAAGGCCCCTGGAAGCATGAAAATCACTTTAAACATCTCATTTTATCTTTAAAAGTGATTTTCCACGTACAAATGTGAATTGTAGTCCAAAGAGGCAACATTTGAAAACAGACCAGTTTTTTAGTTTCTGAAGCATGTCGTAAGGGGGGGTGGTTATCTCTTTCATCAAAAATCGGACGTTTTTGATTGAACAATAAAGGCCTCCAAATGTTATTTTATTCACTTCCCGTGGAGGAGAAACACTTTTTAAGGCCGCAGAGTGAGTAAATTGGCCATTTCCATTCACTTTTACCCATTCCTCAACTCTCGTGTTTAAGGCCCCTGGAAGCATGAAAATCACTTTAAACATCTCATTTTATCTTTAAAAGTGATTTTCCACGTACAAGTGTGAATTGTAGTTCAAAGAGGCAACATTTGAAAACAGACCATTTTTTTAGTTTCTGAAGCATGTCGTAAGGGAAGGTGGTTATCTCCTTCATCAAAAATCGGACGTTTTGAATTGAACAATAAAGGCCTACAAATGTTATTTAATTCACTTTCTGGGGTGGAGAAAAACTTTTTAAGGCCTCAGAGTGAATAAATTGGCCATTTTCATTCACATTTACCCATTCCTCAAATCTTGTGTTTAGGGCCCCTGGAAGCTTGAAAATCACTTTAAACAACTCATTTTATCTTTAAAAGTGATTTTCCACGTACAAATGTGAATTGTAGTTAAAAGAGGCAACATTTGAAAACGGACCATTTTTACGTTTCTGAAACATGTCATAAGGGGGGGTGGTTATCTCTTTCGTCAAAAATCGGGCGTTTTCGCTTGAACAATAAAGGCCTACAAATGTTATTTAGTTCACTTCCCGTGGAGGAGAAACACTTTTTAAGGCCGCAGAGTGAGTAAATTGGCCATATTCATTCACTTTTACCCATTCCTCAAATCTTGTGTTTAACCCCTTGAATGCCCATGACGAGCTGGACTCGTCATGGGCCGCGGTGGCGCTGTGCCCATGACGAGTCCAGCTCGTCATAGACCCCGCCCGCTAATGCAACGGCCGGCACAGGGCGGGGAAAGGGGCGGGCACTCAAGGGGTTAAGGCCCCTGGAAGCATGAAAATCACTTTAAACATCTCATTTTATCTTTAAAAGTGATTTTCCACGTACAAATGTGAATTGTAGTTCAAAGAGGCAACATTTGAAAACAGACCATTTTTTTAGTTTCTGAAGCATGTCGTAAGGGGGGGTGGTTATCTCTTTCATCAAAAATCGGACGTTTTTAATTGAACAATAAAGGCCTACAAATGTTATTTAATTCACTTTCTGGGGTGGAGAAAAACTTTTTAAGGCCTCAGAGTGAATAAATTGGCCATTTTCATTCACATTTACCCATTCCTCAAATCTTGTGTTTAGGGCCCCTGGAAGCTTGAAAATCACTTTAAACATCTCATTTTATCTTTAAAAGTGTTTTTCCACGTACAAATGTGAATTTCGTTAAAAGAGGCAACATTTGAAAACGGACCATTTTTACGTTTCTGAAGCATGTCGTAAGGGGGGGTGGTTATCTCTTTCATCAAAAATCGGACGTTTTTGATTGAATAATAAAGGCCTCCAAATGTTATTTTATTCACTTCCCGTGGAGGAGAAACACTTTTTAAGGCCGCAGAGTGAGTAAATTGGCCATTTCCATTCACTTTTACCCATTCCTCAACTCTCGTGTTTAAGGCCCCTGGAAGCATGAAAATCACTTTAAACATCTCATTTTATCTTTAAAAGTGATTTTCCACGTACAAATGTGAATTGTAGTTCAAAGAGGCAACATTTGAAAACAGACCATTTTTTTAGTTTCTGAAGCATGTCGTAAGGGGGGGTGGTTATCTCTTTTATCAAAAATCGGACGTTTTTAATTGAACAAAAAAGGCCTACAAATGTTATTTAATTCACTTTCTGGGGTGGAGAAAAACTTTTTAAGGCCTCACAGTGAATAAATTGGCCATTTTCATTCACTTTTACCCATTCCTCAAATCTT
This sequence comes from Triturus cristatus, assembly GCF_964204655.1. NCBI lineage: Eukaryota > Metazoa > Chordata > Amphibia > Caudata > Salamandridae > Triturus > Triturus cristatus. The sequence continues at coordinate 43,060 of NW_028187654.1, read as the reverse complement.
GTGTTTAGGGCCCCTGGAAGCTTGAAAATCACTTTAAACATCTCATTTTATCTTTAAAAGTGATTTTCCACGTACAAATGTGAATTGTAGTTCAAAGAGGCAACATTTGAAAACAGACCATTTTTTTAGTTTCTGAAGCATGTCGTAAGGGAAGGTGGTTATCTCCTTCATCAAAAATCGGACGTTTTGAATTGAACAATAAAGGCCTACAAATGTTATTTAATTCACTTTCTGGGGTGGAGAAAAACTTTTTAAGGCCTCAGAGTGAATAAATTGGCCATTTTCATTCACATTTACCCATTCCTCAAATCTTGTGTTTAGGGCCCCTGGAAGCTTGAAAATCACTTTAAACAACTCATTTTATCTTTAAAAGTGATTTTCCACGTACAAATGTGAATTGTAATTAAAAGAGGCAACATTTGAAAACGGACCATTTTTACGTTTCTGAAGCATGTCATAAGGGGGGGTGGTTATCTCTTTCGTCAAAAATCGGGCGTTTTCGCTTGAACAATAAAGGCCTACAAATGTTATTTAGTTCACTTCCCGTGGAGGAGAAACACTTTTTAAGGCCGCAGAGTGAGTAAATTGGCCATATTCATTCACTTTTACCCATTCCTCAAATCTTGTGTTTAAGGCCCCTGGAAGCATGAAAATCACTTTAAACATCTCATTTTAACTTTAAAAGTGATTTTCCATGTACAAATGTGAATTGTAGTTCAAAGAGGCAACATTTGAAAACAGACCATTTTTTTAGTTTCTGAAGCATGTCGTAAGGGGGGGTGGTTATCTCTTTCATCAAAAATCAGACGTTTTTGATTGAACAATAAAGGCCTCCAAATGTTATTTTATTCACTTCCCGTGGAGGAGAAACACTTTTTAAGGCCGCAGAGTGAGTAAATTGGCCATTTTCATTCACTTTTAGCCATTCCTCAAATCTCGTGTTTAAGGCCCCTGGAAGCATGAAAATCACTTTAAACATCTCATTTTATCTTTAAAAGTGATTTTCCATGTACAAATGTGAATTGTACTTCAAAGAGGCAACATTTGAAAACAGACCATTTTTTTAGTTTCTGAAGCATGTCGTAAGGGGGGGTGGTTATCTCTTTCATCAAAAATCGGACGTTTTTAATTGAACAATAAAGGCCTACAAATGTTATTTAATTCACTTTCTGGGGTGGAGAAAAACTTTTTAAGGCCTCAGAGTGAATAAATTGGCCATTTTCATTCACATTTACCCATTCCTCAAATCTTGTGTTTAGGGCCCCTGGAAGCTTGAAAATCACTTTAAACATCTCATTTTATCTTTAAAAGTGATTTTCCACGTACAAATGTGAATTGTAGTTAAAAGAGGCAACATTTGAAAACGGACCATTTTTACGTTTCTGAAGCATGTCATAAGGGGGGGTGGTTATCTCTTTCGTCAAAAATCGGGCGTTTTCGCTTGAACAATAAAGACCTACAAATGTTATTTTATTCACTTCCCGTGGAGGAGAAACACTTTTTAAGGCCGCAGAGTGAGTAAATTGGCCATTTCCATTCACTTTTACCCATTCCTCAACTCTCGTGTTTAAGGCCCCTGGAAGCATGAAAATCACTTTAAACATCTCATTTTATCTTTAAAAGTGATTTTCCACGTACAAATGTGAATTGTAGTTCAAAGAGGCAACATTTGAAAACAGACCATTTTTTTAGTTTCTGAAGCATGTCGTAAGGGAAGGTGGTTATCTCCTTCATCAAAAATCGGACGTTTTGAATTGAACAATAAAGGCCTACAAATGTTATTTAATTCACTTTCTGGGGTGGAGAAAAACTTTTTAAGGCCTCAGAGTGAATAAATTGGCCATTTTCATTCACATTTACCCATTCCTCAAATCTTGTGTTTAGGGCCCCTGGAAGCTTGAAAATCACTTTAAACAACTCATTTTATCTTTAAAAGTGATTTTCCACGTACAAATGTGAATTGTAGTTAAAAGAGGCAACATTTGAAAACGGACCATTTTTACGTTTCTGAAACATGTCATAAGGGGGGGTGGTTATCTCTTTCGTCAAAAATCGGGCGTTTTCGCTTGAACAATAAAGGCCTACAAATGTTATTTAGTTCACTTCTCGTGGAGGAGAAACACTTTTTAAGGCCGCAGAGTGAGTAAATTGGCCATATTCATTCACTTTTACCCATTCCTCAAATCTTGTGTTTAAGGCCCCTGGAAGCATGAAAATCACTTTAAACATCTCATTTTATCTTTAAAAGTGATTTTCCACGTACAAATGTGAATTGTAGTTCAAAGAGGCAACATTTGAAAACAGACCATTTTTTTAGTTTCTGAAGCATATCGTAAGGGGAGGTGGTTATCTCTTTCATCAAAAATCGGACGTTTTTGATTGAACAATAAAGGCCTCCAAATGTTATTTTATTCACTTCCCGTGGAGGAGAAACACTTTTTAAGGCCGCAGAGTGAGTAAATTGGCCATTTTGATTCACTTTTACCCATTCCTCAAATCTCGTGTTTAAGGCCCCTGGAAGCATGAAAATCACTTTAAACATCTCATTTTATCTTTAAAAGTGATTTTCCACGTACAAATGTGAATTGTAGTTCAAAGAGGCAACATTTGAAAACAGACCATTTTTTTAGTTTCTGAAGCATGTCGTAAGGGAAGGTGGTTATCTCCTTCATCAAAAATCGGACGTTTTGAATTGAACAATAAAGGCCTACAAATGTTATTTAATTCACTTTCTGGGGTGGAGAAAAACTTTTTAAGGCCTCAGAGTGAATAAATTGGCCATTTTCATTCACATTTACCCATTCCTCAAATCTTGTGTTTAGGGCCCCTGGAAGCTTGAAAATCACTTTAAACAACTCATTTTATCTTTAAAAGTGATTTTCCACGTACAAATGTGAATTGTAGTTAAAAGAGGCAACATTTGAAAACGGACCATTTTTACGTTTCTGAAGCATGTCATAAGGGGGGGTGGTTATCTCTTTCGTCAAAAATCGGGCGTTTTCGCTTGAACAATAAAGGCCTACAAATGTTATTTAGTTCACTTCCCGTGGAGGAGAAACACTTTTTAAGGCTGCAGAGTGAGTAAATTGGCCATTTTCATTCACTTTTAGCCATTCCTCAAATCTCGTGTTTAAGGCCCCTGGAAGCATGAAAATCACTTTAAACATCTCATTTTATCTTTAAAAGTGATTTTCCATGTACAAATGTGAATTGTAGTTCAAAGAGGCAACATTTGAAAACAGACCATTTTTTTAGTTTCTGAAGCATGTCGTAAGGGGGGGTGGTTATCTCTTTCATCAAAAATCGGACGTTTTTAATTGAACAATAAAGGCCTACAAATGTTATTTAATTCACTTTCTGGGGTGGAGAAAAACTTTTTAAGGCCTCAGAGTGAATAAATTGGCCATTTTCATTCACATTTACCCATTCCTCAAATCTTGTGTTTAGGGCCCCTGGAAGCTTGAAAATCACTTTAAACATCTCATTTTATCTTTAAAAGTGATTTTCCACGTACAAATGTGAATTGTAGTTAAAAGAGGCAACATTTGAAAACGGACCATTTTTACGTTTCTGAAGCATGTCATAAGGGGGGGTGGTTATCTCTTTCGTCAAAAATCGGGTGTTTTCGCTTGAACAATAAAGACCTACAAATGTTATTTAGTTCACTTCCCGTGGAGGAGAAACACTTTTTAAGGCCGCAGAGTGAGTAAATTGGCCATATTCATTCACTTTTACCCATTCCTCAAATCTTGTGTTTAAGGCCCCTGGAAGCATGAAAATCACTTTAAACATCTCATTTTATCTTTAAAAGTGATTTTCCACGTACAAATGTGAATTGTAGTCCAAAGAGGCAACATTTGAAAACAGACCAGTTTTTTAGTTTCTGAAGCATGTCGTAAGGGGGGGTGGTTATCTCTTTCATCAAAAATCGGACGTTTTTGATTGAACAATAAAGGCCTCCAAATGTTATTTTATTCACTTCCCGTGGAGGAGAAACACTTTTTAAGGCCGCAGAGTGAGTAAATTGGCCATTTCCATTCACTTTTACCCATTCCTCAACTCTCGTGTTTAAGGCCCCTGGAAGCATGAAAATCACTTTAAACATCTCATTTTATCTTTAAAAGTGATTTTCCACGTACAAGTGTGAATTGTAGTTCAAAGAGGCAACATTTGAAAACAGACCATTTTTTTAGTTTCTGAAGCATGTCGTAAGGGAAGGTGGTTATCTCCTTCATCAAAAATCGGACGTTTTGAATTGAACAATAAAGGCCTACAAATGTTATTTAATTCACTTTCTGGGGTGGAGAAAAACTTTTTAAGGCCTCAGAGTGAATAAATTGGCCATTTTCATTCACATTTACCCATTCCTCAAATCTTGTGTTTAGGGCCCCTGGAAGCTTGAAAATCACTTTAAACAACTCATTTTATCTTTAAAAGTGATTTTCCACGTACAAATGTGAATTGTAGTTAAAAGAGGCAACATTTGAAAACGGACCATTTTTACGTTTCTGAAACATGTCATAAGGGGGGGTGGTTATCTCTTTCGTCAAAAATCGGGCGTTTTCGCTTGAACAATAAAGGCCTACAAATGTTATTTAGTTCACTTCCCGTGGAGGAGAAACACTTTTTAAGGCCGCAGAGTGAGTAAATTGGCCATATTCATTCACTTTTACCCATTCCTCAAATCTTGTGTTTAAGGCCCCTGGAAGCATGAACATCACTTTAAAAATCTCATTTTATCTTTAAAAGTGATTTTCCACGTACAAATGTGAATTGTAGTTCAAAGAGGCAACATTTGAAAACAGACCATTTTTTTAGTTTCTGAAGCATGTCGTAAGGGGGGGTGGTTATCTCTTTCATCAAAAATCGGACGTTTTTAATTGAACAATAAAGGCCTACAAATGTTATTTAATTCACTTTCTGGGGTGGAGAAAAACTTTTTAAGGCCTCAGAGTGAATAAATTGGCCATTTTCATTCACATTTACCCATTCCTCAAATCTTGTGTTTAGGGCCCCTGGAAGCTTGAAAATCACTTTAAACATCTCATTTTATCTTTAAAAGTGTTTTTCCACGTACAAATGTGAATTTCGTTAAAAGAGGCAACATTTGAAAACGGACCATTTTTACGTTTCTGAAGCATGTCGTAAGGGGGGGTGGTTATCTCTTTCATCAAAAATCGGACGTTTTTGATTGAATAATAAAGGCCTCCAAATGTTATTTTATTCACTTCCCGTGGAGGAGAAACACTTTTTAAGGCCGCAGAGTGAGTAAATTGGCCATTTCCATTCACTTTTACCCATTCCTCAACTCTCGTGTTTAAGGCCCCTGGAAGCATGAAAATCACTTTAAACATCTCATTTTATCTTTAAAAGTGATTTTCCACGTACAAATGTGAATTGTAGTTCAAAGAGGCAACATTTGAAAACAGACCATTTTTTTAGTTTCTGAAGCATGTCGTAAGGGGGGGTGGTTATCTCTTTTATCAAAAATCGGACGTTTTTAATTGAACAAAAAAGGCCTACAAATGTTATTTAATTCACTTTCTGGGGTGGAGAAAAACTTTTTAAGGCCTCACAGTGAATAAATTGGCCATTTTCATTCACTTTTACCCATTCCTCAAATCTTGTGTTTAGGGCCCCTGGAAGCTTGAAAATCACTTTAAACATCTCATTTTATCTTTAAAAGTGATTTTCCACGTACAAATGTGAATTGTAGTTCAAAGAGGCAACATTTGAAAACAGACCATTTTTTTAGTTTCTGAAGCATGTCGTAAGGGAAGGTGGTTATCTCCTTCATCAAAAATCGGACGTTTTGAATTGAACAATAAAGGCCTACAAATGTTATTTAATTCACTTTCTGGGGTGGAGAAAAACTTTTTAAGGCCTCAGAGTGAATAAATTGGCCATTTTCATTCACATTTACCCATTCCTCAAATCTTGTGTTTAGGGCCCCTGGAAGCTTGAAAATCACTTTAAACAACTCATTTTATCTTTAAAAGTGATTTTCCACGTACAAATGTGAATTGTAGTTAAAAGAGGCAACATTTGAAAACGGACCATTTTTACGTTTCTGAAGCATGTCATAAGGGGGGGTGGTTATCTCTTTCGTCAAAAATCGGGCGTTTTCGCTTGAACAATAAAGGCCTACAAATGTTATTTAGTTCACTTCCCGTGGAGGAGAAACACTTTTTAAGGCCGCAGAGTGAGTAAATTGGCCATATTCATTCACTTTTACCCATTCCTCAAATCTTGTGTTTAAGGCCCCTGGAAGCATGAAAATCACTTTAAACATCTCATTTTAACTTTAAAAGTGATTTTCCATGTACAAATGTGAATTGTAGTTCAAAGAGGCAACATTTGAAAACAGACCATTTTTTTAGTTTCTGAAGCATGTCGTAAGGGGGGGTGGTTATCTCTTTCATCAAAAATCAGACGTTTTTGATTGAACAATAAAGGCCTCCAAATGTTATTTAATTCACTTCCCGTGGAGGAGAAACACTTTTTAAGGCCGCAGAGTGAGTAAATTGGCCATTTTCATTCACTTTTAGCCATTCCTCAAATCTCGTGTTTAAGGCCCCTGGAAGCATGAAAATCACTTTAAACATCTCATTTTATCTTTAAAAGTGATTTTCCATGTACAAATGTGAATTGTACTTCAAAGAGGCAACATTTGAAAACAGACCATTTTTTTAGTTTCTGAAGCATGTCGTAAGGGGGGGTGGTTATCTCTTTCATCAAAAATCGGACGTTTTTAATTGAACAATAAAGGCCTACAAATGTTATTTAATTCACTTTCTGGGGTGGAGAAAAACTTTTTAAGGCCTCAGAGTGAATAAATTGGCCATTTTCATTCACATTTACCCATTCCTCAAATCTTGTGTTTAGGGCCCCTGGAAGCTTGAAAATCACTTTAAACATCTCATTTTATCTTTAAAAGTGATTTTCCACGTACAAATGTGAATTGTAGTTAAAAGAGGCAACATTTGAAAACGGACCATTTTTACGTTTCTGAAGCATGTCATAAGGGGGGGTGGTTATCTCTTTCGTCAAAAATCGGGCGTTTTCGCTTGAACAATAAAGACCTACAAATGTTATTTTATTCACTTCCCGTGGAGGAGAAACACTTTTTAAGGCCGCAGAGTGAGTAAATTGGCCATTTCCATTCACTTTTACCCATTCCTCAACTCTCGTGTTTAAGGCCCCTGGAAGCATGAAAATCACTTTAAACATCTCATTTTATCTTTAAAAGTGATTTTCCACGTACAAATGTGAATTGTAGTTCAAAGAGGCAACATTTGAAAACAGACCATTTTTTTAGTTTCTGAAGCATGTCGTAAGGGAAGGTGGTTATCTCCTTCATCAAAAATCGGACGTTTTGAATTGAACAATAAAGGCCTACAAATGTTATTTAATTCACTTTCTGGGGTGGAGAAAAACTTTTTAAGGCCTCAGAGTGAATAAATTGGCCATTTTCATTCACATTTACCCATTCCTCAAATCTTGTGTTTAGGGCCCCTGGAAGCTTGAAAATCACTTTAAACATCTCATTTTATCTTTAAAAGTGATTTTCCACGTACAAATGTGAATTGTAGTTAAAAGAGGCAACATTTGAAAACGGACCATTTTTACGTTTCTGAAGCATGTCATAAGGGGGGGTGGTTATCTCTTTCGTCAAAAATCGGGTGTTTTCGCTTGAACAATAAAGACCTACAAATGTTATTTAGTTCACTTCCCGTGGAGGAGAAACACTTTTTAAGGCCGCAGAGTGAGTAAATTGGCCATATTCATTCACTTTTACCCATTCCTCAAATCTTGTGTTTAAGGCCCCTGGAAGCATGAAAATCACTTTAAACATCTCATTTTATCTTTAAAAGTGATTTTCCACGTACAAATGTGAATTGTAGTCCAAAGAGGCAACATTTGAAAACAGACCAGTTTTTTAGTTTCTGAAGCATGTCGTAAGGGGGGGTGGTTATCTCTTTCATCAAAAATCGGACGTTTTTGATTGAACAATAAAGGCCTCCAAATGTTATTTTATTCACTTCCCGTGGAGGAGAAACACTTTTTAAGGCCGCAGAGTGAGTAAATTGGCCATTTCCATTCACTTTTACCCATTCCTCAACTCTCGTGTTTAAGGCCCCTGGAAGCATGAAAATCACTTTAAACATCTCATTTTATCTTTAAAAGTGATTTTCCACGTACAAGTGTGAATTGTAGTTCAAAGAGGCAACATTTGAAAACAGACCATTTTTTTAGTTTCTGAAGCATGTCGTAAGGGAAGGTGGTTATCTCCTTCATCAAAAATCGGACGTTTTGAATTGAACAATAAAGGCCTACAAATGTTATTTAATTCACTTTCTGGGGTGGAGAAAAACTTTTTAAGGCCTCAGAGTGAATAAATTGGCCATTTTCATTCACATTTACCCATTCCTCAAATCTTGTGTTTAGGGCCCCTGGAAGCTTGAAAATCACTTTAAACAACTCATTTTATCTTTAAAAGTGATTTTCCACGTACAAATGTGAATTGTAGTTAAAAGAGGCAACATTTGAAAACGGACCATTTTTACGTTTCTGAAACATGTCATAAGGGGGGGTGGTTATCTCTTTCGTCAAAAATCGGGCGTTTTCGCTTGAACAATAAAGGCCTACAAATGTTATTTAGTTCACTTCCCGTGGAGGAGAAACACTTTTTAAGGCCGCAGAGTGAGTAAATTGGCCATATTCATTCACTTTTACCCATTCCTCAAATCTTGTGTTTAACCCCTTGAATGCCCATGACGAGCTGGACTCGTCATGGGCCGCGGTGGCGCTGTGCCCATGACGAGTCCAGCTCGTCATAGACCCCGCCCGCTAATGCAACGGCCGGCACAGGGCGGGGAAAGGGGCGGGCACTCAAGGGGTTAAGGCCCCTGGAAGCATGAAAATCACTTTAAACATCTCATTTTATCTTTAAAAGTGATTTTCCACGTACAAATGTGAATTGTAGTTCAAAGAGGCAACATTTGAAAACAGACCATTTTTTTAGTTTCTGAAGCATGTCGTAAGGGGGGGTGGTTATCTCTTTCATCAAAAATCGGACGTTTTTAATTGAACAATAAAGGCCTACAAATGTTATTTAATTCACTTTCTGGGGTGGAGAAAAACTTTTTAAGGCCTCAGAGTGAATAAATTGGCCATTTTCATTCACATTTACCCATTCCTCAAATCTTGTGTTTAGGGCCCCTGGAAGCTTGAAAATCACTTTAAACATCTCATTTTATCTTTAAAAGTGTTTTTCCACGTACAAATGTGAATTTCGTTAAAAGAGGCAACATTTGAAAACGGACCATTTTTACGTTTCTGAAGCATGTCGTAAGGGGGGGTGGTTATCTCTTTCATCAAAAATCGGACGTTTTTGATTGAATAATAAAGGCCTCCAAATGTTATTTTATTCACTTCCCGTGGAGGAGAAACACTTTTTAAGGCCGCAGAGTGAGTAAATTGGCCATTTCCATTCACTTTTACCCATTCCTCAACTCTCGTGTTTAAGGCCCCTGGAAGCATGAAAATCACTTTAAACATCTCATTTTATCTTTAAAAGTGATTTTCCACGTACAAATGTGAATTGTAGTTCAAAGAGGCAACATTTGAAAACAGACCATTTTTTTAGTTTCTGAAGCATGTCGTAAGGGGGGGTGGTTATCTCTTTTATCAAAAATCGGACGTTTTTAATTGAACAAAAAAGGCCTACAAATGTTATTTAATTCACTTTCTGGGGTGGAGAAAAACTTTTTAAGGCCTCACAGTGAATAAATTGGCCATTTTCATTCACTTTTACCCATTCCTCAAATCTTGTGTTTAGGGCCCCTGGAAGCTTGAAAATCACTTTAAACATCTCATTTTATCTTTAAAAGTGATTTTCCACGTACAAATGTGAATTGTAGTTCAAAGAGGCAACATTTGAAAACAGACCATTTTTTTAGTTTCTGAAGCATGTCGTAAGGGAAGGTGGTTATCTCCTTCATCAAAAATCGGACGTTTTGAATTGAACAATAAAGGCCTACAAATGTTATTTAATTCACTTTCTGGGGTGGAGAAAAACTTTTTAAGGCCTCAGAGTGAATAAATTGGCCATTTTCATTCACATTTACCCATTCCTCAAATCTTGTGTTTAGGGCCCCTGGAAGCTTGAAAATCACTTTAAACAACTCATTTTATCTTTAAAAGTGATTTTCCACGTACAAATGTGAATTGTAATTAAAAGAGGCAACATTTGAAAACGGACCATTTTTACGTTTCTGAAGCATGTCATAAGGGGGGGTGGTTATCTCTTTCGTCAAAAATCGGGCGTTTTCGCTTGAACAATAAAGGCCTACAAATGTTATTTAGTTCACTTCCCGTGGAGGAGAAACACTTTTTAAGGCCGCAGAGTGAGTAAATTGGCCATATTCATTCACTTTTACCCATTCCTCAAATCTTGTGTTTAAGGCCCCTGGAAGCATGAAAATCACTTTAAACATCTCATTTTAACTTTAAAAGTGATTTTCCATGTACAAATGTGAATTGTAGTTCAAAGAGGCAACATTTGAAAACAGACCATTTTTTTAGTTTCTGAAGCATGTCGTAAGGGGGGGTGGTTATCTCTTTCATCAAAAATCAGACGTTTTTGATTGAACAATAAAGGCCTCCAAATGTTATTTTATTCACTTCCCGTGGAGGAGAAACACTTTTTAAGGCCGCAGAGTGAGTAAATTGGCCATTTTCATTCACTTTTAGCCATTCCTCAAATCTCGTGTTTAAGGCCCCTGGAAGCATGAAAATCACTTTAAACATCTCATTTTATCTTTAAAAGTGATTTTCCATGTACAAATGTGAATTGTACTTCAAAGAGGCAACATTTGAAAACAGACCATTTTTTTAGTTTCTGAAGCATGTCGTAAGGGGGGGTGGTTATCTCTTTCATCAAAAATCGGACGTTTTTAATTGAACAATAAAGGCCTACAAATGTTATTTAATTCACTTTCTGGGGTGGAGAAAAACTTTTTAAGGCCTCAGAGTGAATAAATTGGCCATTTTCATTCACATTTACCCATTCCTCAAATCTTGTGTTTAGGGCCCCTGGAAGCTTGAAAATCACTTTAAACATCTCATTTTATCTTTAAAAGTGATTTTCCACGTACAAATGTGAATTGTAGTTAAAAGAGGCAACATTTGAAAACGGACCATTTTTACGTTTCTGAAGCATGTCATAAGGGGGGGTGGTTATCTCTTTCGTCAAAAATCGGGCGTTTTCGCTTGAACAATAAAGACCTACAAATGTTATTTTATTCACTTCCCGTGGAGGAGAAACACTTTTTAAGGCCGCAGAGTGAGTAAATTGGCCATTTCCATTCACTTTTACCCATTCCTCAACTCTCGTGTTTAAGGCCCCTGGAAGCATGAAAATCACTTTAAACATCTCATTTTATCTTTAAAAGTGATTTTCCACGTACAAATGTGAATTGTAGTTCAAAGAGGCAACATTTGAAAACAGACCATTTTTTTAGTTTCTGAAGCATGTCGTAAGGGAAGGTGGTTATCTCCTTCATCAAAAATCGGACGTTTTGAATTGAACAATAAAGGCCTACAAATGTTATTTAATTCACTTTCTGGGGTGGAGAAAAACTTATTAAGGCCTCAGAGTGAATAAATTGGCCATTTTCATTCACATTTACCCATTCCTCAAATCTTGTGTTTAGGGCCCCTGGAAGCTTGAAAATCACTTTAAACAACTCATTTTATCTTTAAAAGTGATTTTCCACGTACAAATGTGAATTGTAGTTAAAAGAGGCAACATTTGAAAACGGACCATTTTTACGTTTCTGAAACATGTCATAAGGGGGGGTGGTTATCTCTTTCGTCAAAAATCGGGCGTTTTCGCTTGAACAATAAAGGCCTACAAATGTTATTTAGTTCACTTCCCGTGGAGGAGAAACACTTTTTAAGGCCGCAGAGTGAGTAAATTGGCCATATTCATTCACTTTTACCCATTCCTCAAATCTTGTGTTTAAGGCCCCTGGAAGCATGAAAATCACTTTAAACATCTCATTTTATCTTTAAAAGTGATTTTCCACGTACAAATGTGAATTGTAGTTCAAAGAGGCAACATTTGAAAACAGACCATTTTTTTAGTTTCTGAAGCATATCGTAAGGGGAGGTGGTTATCTCTTTCATCAAAAATCGGACGTTTTTGATTGAACAATAAAGGCCTCCAAATGTTATTTTATTCACTTCCCGTGGAGGAGAAACACTTTTTAAGGCCGCAGAGTGAGTAAATTGGCCATTTTGATTCACTTTTACCCATTCCTCAAATCTCGTGTTTAAGGCCCCTGGAAGCATGAAAATCACTTTAAACATCTCATTTTATCTTTAAAAGTGATTTTCCACGTACAAATGTGAATTGTAGTTCAAAGAGGCAACATTTGAAAACAGACCATTTTTTTAGTTTCTGAAGCATGTCGTAAGGGAAGGTGGTTATCTCCTTCATCAAAAATCGGACGTTTTGAATTGAACAATAAAGGCCTACAAATGTTATTTAATTCACTTTCTGGGGTGGAGAAAAACTTTTTAAGGCCTCAGAGTGAATAAATTGGCCATTTTCATTCACATTTACCCATTCCTCAAATCTTGTGTTTAGGGCCCCTGGAAGCTTGAAAATCACTTTAAACAACTCATTTTATCTTTAAAAGTGATTTTCCACGTACAAATGTGAATTGTAGTTAAAAGAGGCAACATTTGAAAACGGACCATTTTTACGTTTCTGAAGCATGTCATAAGGGGGGGTGGTTATCTCTTTCGTCAAAAATCGGGCGTTTTCGCTTGAACAATAAAGGCCTACAAATGTTATTTAGTTCACTTCCCGTGGAGGAGAAACACTTTTTAAGGCTGCAGAGTGAGTAAATTGGCCATTTTCATTCACTTTTAGCCATTCCTCAAATCTCGTGTTTAAGGCCCCTGGAAGCATGAAAATCACTTTAAACATCTCATTTTATCTTTAAAAGTGATTTTCCATGTACAAATGTGAATTGTAGTTCAAAGAGGCAACATTTGAAAACAGACCATTTTTTTAGTTTCTGAAGCATGTCGTAAGGGGGGGTGGTTATCTCTTTCATCAAAAATCGGACGTTTTTAATTGAACAATAAAGGCCTACAAATGTTATTTAATTCACTTTCTGGGGTGGAGAAAAACTTTTTAAGGCCTCAGAGTGAATAAATTGGCCATTTTCATTCACATTTACCCATTCCTCAAATCTTGTGTTTAGGGCCCCTGGAAGCTTGAAAATCACTTTAAACATCTCATTTTATCTTTAAAAGTGATTTTCCACGTACAAATGTGAATTGTAGTTAAAAGAGGCAACATTTGAAAACGGACCATTTTTACGTTTCTGAAGCATGTCATAAGGGGGGGTGGTTATCTCTTTCGTCAAAAATCGGGTGTTTTCGCTTGAACAATAAAGACCTACAAATGTTATTTAGTTCACTTCCCGTGGAGGAGAAACACTTTTTAAGGCCGCAGAGTGAGTAAATTGGCCATATTCATTCACTTTTACCCATTCCTCAAATCTTGTGTTTAAGGCCCCTGGAAGCATGAAAATCACTTTAAACATCTCATTTTATCTTTAAAAGTGATTTTCCACGTACAAATGTGAATTGTAGTCCAAAGAGGCAACATTTGAAAACAGACCAGTTTTTTAGTTTCTGAAGCATGTCGTAAGGGGGGGTGGTTATCTCTTTCATCAAAAATCGGACGTTTTTGATTGAACAATAAAGGCCTCCAAATGTTATTTTATTCACTTCCCGTGGAGGAGAAACACTTTTTAAGGCCGCAGAGTGAGTAAATTGGCCATTTCCATTCACTTTTACCCATTCCTCAACTCTCGTGTTTAAGGCCCCTGGAAGCATGAAAATCACTTTAAACATCTCATTTTATCTTTAAAAGTGATTTTCCACGTACAAGTGTGAATTGTAGTTCAAAGAGGCAACATTTGAAAACAGACCATTTTTTTAGTTTCTGAAGCATGTCGTAAGGGAAGGTGGTTATCTCCTTCATCAAAAATCGGACGTTTTGAATTGAACAATAAAGGCCTACAAATGTTATTTAATTCACTTTCTGGGGTGGAGAAAAACTTTTTAAGGCCTCAGAGTGAATAAATTGGCCATTTTCATTCACATTTACCCATTCCTCAAATCTTGTGTTTAGGGCCCCTGGAAGCTTGAAAATCACTTTAAACAACTCATTTTATCTTTAAAAGTGATTTTCCACGTACAAATGTGAATTGTAGTTAAAAGAGGCAACATTTGAAAACGGACCATTTTTACGTTTCTGAAACATGTCATAAGGGGGGGTGGTTATCTCTTTCGTCAAAAATCGGGCGTTTTCGCTTGAACAATAAAGGCCTACAAATGTTATTTAGTTCACTTCCCGTGGAGGAGAAACACTTTTTAAGGCCGCAGAGTGAGTAAATTGGCCATATTCATTCACTTTTACCCATTCCTCAAATCTTGTGTTTAAGGCCCCTGGAAGCATGAACATCACTTTAAAAATCTCATTTTATCTTTAAAAGTGATTTTCCACGTACAAATGTGAATTGTAGTTCAAAGAGGCAACATTTGAAAACAGACCATTTTTTTAGTTTCTGAAGCATGTCGTAAGGGGGGGTGGTTATCTCTTTCATCAAAAATCGGACGTTTTTAATTGAACAATAAAGGCCTACAAATGTTATTTAATTCACTTTCTGGGGTGGAGAAAAACTTTTTAAGGCCTCAGAGTGAATAAATTGGCCATTTTCATTCACATTTACCCATTCCTCAAATCTTGTGTTTAGGGCCCCTGGAAGCTTGAAAATCACTTTAAACATCTCATTTTATCTTTAAAAGTGTTTTTCCACGTACAAATGTGAATTTCGTTAAAAGAGGCAACATTTGAAAACGGACCATTTTTACGTTTCTGAAGCATGTCGTAAGGGGGGGTGGTTATCTCTTTCATCAAAAATCGGACGTTTTTGATTGAATAATAAAGGCCTCCAAATGTTATTTTATTCACTTCCCGTGGAGGAGAAACACTTTTTAAGGCCGCAGAGTGAGTAAATTGGCCATTTCCATTCACTTTTACCCATTCCTCAACTCTCGTGTTTAAGGCCCCTGGAAGCATGAAAATCACTTTAAACATCTCATTTTATCTTTAAAAGTGATTTTCCACGTACAAATGTGAATTGTAGTTCAAAGAGGCAACATTTGAAAACAGACCATTTTTTTAGTTTCTGAAGCATGTCGTAAGGGGGGGTGGTTATCTCTTTTATCAAAAATCGGACGTTTTTAATTGAACAAAAAAGGCCTACAAATGTTATTTAATTCACTTTCTGGGGTGGAGAAAAACTTTTTAAGGCCTCACAGTGAATAAATTGGCCATTTTCATTCACTTTTACCCATTCCTCAAATCTTGTGTTTAGGGCCCCTGGAAGCTTGAAAATCACTTTAAACATCTCATTTTATCTTTAAAAGTGATTTTCCACGTACAAATGTGAATTGTAGTTCAAAGAGGCAACATTTGAAAACAGACCATTTTTTTAGTTTCTGAAGCATGTCGTAAGGGAAGGTGGTTATCTCCTTCATCAAAAATCGGACGTTTTGAATTGAACAATAAAGGCCTACAAATGTTATTTAATTCACTTTCTGGGGTGGAGAAAAACTTTTTAAGGCCTCAGAGTGAATAAATTGGCCATTTTCATTCACATTTACCCATTCCTCAAATCTTGTGTTTAGGGCCCCTGGAAGCTTGAAAATCACTTTAAACAACTCATTTTATCTTTAAAAGTGATTTTCCACGTACAAATGTGAATTGTAGTTAAAAGAGGCAACATTTGAAAACGGACCATTTTTACGTTTCTGAAGCATGTCATAAGGGGGGGTGGTTATCTCTTTCGTCAAAAATCGGGCGTTTTCGCTTGAACAATAAAGGCCTACAAATGTTATTTAGTTCACTTCCCGTGGAGGAGAAACACTTTTTAAGGCTGCAGAGTGAGTAAATTGGCCATTTTCATTCACTTTTAGCCATTCCTCAAATCTCGTGTTTAAGGCCCCTGGAAGCATGAAAATCACTTTAAACATCTCATTTTATCTTTAAAAGTGATTTTCCATGTACAAATGTGAATTGTAGTTCAAAGAGGCAACATTTGAAAACAGACCATTTTTTTAGTTTCTGAAGCATGTCGTAAGGGGGGGTGGTTATCTCTTTCATCAAAAATCGGACGTTTTTAATTGAACAATAAAGGCCTACAAATGTTATTTAATTCACTTTCTGGGGTGGAGAAAAACTTTTTAAGGCCTCAGAGTGAATAAATTGGCCATTTTCATTCACATTTACCCATTCCTCAAATCTTGTGTTTAGGGCCCCTGGAAGCTTGAAAATCACTTTAAACATCTCATTTTATCTTTAAAAGTGATTTTCCACGTACAAATGTGAATTGTAGTTAAAAGAGGCAACATTTGAAAACGGACCATTTTTACGTTTCTGAAGCATGTCATAAGGGGGGGTGGTTATCTCTTTCGTCAAAAATCGGGTGTTTTCGCTTGAACAATAAAGACCTACAAATGTTATTTAGTTCACTTCCCGTGGAGGAGAAACACTTTTTAAGGCCGCAGAGTGAGTAAATTGGCCATATTCATTCACTTTTACCCATTCCTCAAATCTTGTGTTTAAGGCCCCTGGAAGCATGAAAATCACTTTAAACATCTCATTTTATCTTTAAAAGTGATTTTCCACGTACAAATGTGAATTGTAGTCCAAAGAGGCAACATTTGAAAACAGACCAGTTTTTTAGTTTCTGAAGCATGTCGTAAGGGGGGGTGGTTATCTCTTTCATCAAAAATCGGACGTTTTTGATTGAACAATAAAGGCCTCCAAATGTTATTTTATTCACTTCCCGTGGAGGAGAAACACTTTTTAAGGCCGCAGAGTGAGTAAATTGGCCATTTCCATTCACTTTTACCCATTCCTCAACTCTCGTGTTTAAGGCCCCTGGAAGCATGAAAATCACTTTAAACATCTCATTTTATCTTTAAAAGTGATTTTCCACGTACAAGTGTGAATTGTAGTTCAAAGAGGCAACATTTGAAAACAGACCATTTTTTTAGTTTCTGAAGCATGTCGTAAGGGAAGGTGGTTATCTCCTTCATCAAAAATCGGACGTTTTGAATTGAACAATAAAGGCCTACAAATGTTATTTAATTCACTTTCTGGGGTGGAGAAAAACTTTTTAAGGCCTCAGAGTGAATAAATTGGCCATTTTCATTCACATTTACCCATTCCTCAAATCTTGTGTTTAGGGCCCCTGGAAGCTTGAAAATCACTTTAAACAACTCATTTTATCTTTAAAAGTGATTTTCCACGTACAAATGTGAATTGTAGTTAAAAGAGGCAACATTTGAAAACGGACCATTTTTACGTTTCTGAAACATGTCATAAGGGGGGGTGGTTATCTCTTTCGTCAAAAATCGGGCGTTTTCGCTTGAACAATAAAGGCCTACAAATGTTATTTAGTTCACTTCCCGTGGAGGAGAAACACTTTTTAAGGCCGCAGAGTGAGTAAATTGGCCATATTCATTCACTTTTACCCATTCCTCAAATCTTGTGTTTAAGGCCCCTGGAAGCATGAACATCACTTTAAAAATCTCATTTTATCTTTAAAAGTGATTTTCCACGTACAAATGTGAATTGTAGTTCAAAGAGGCAACATTTGAAAACAGACCATTTTTTTAGTTTCTGAAGCATGTCGTAAGGGGGGGTGGTTATCTCTTTCATCAAAAATCGGACGTTTTTAATTGAACAATAAAGGCCTACAAATGTTATTTAATTCACTTTCTGGGGTGGAGAAAAACTTTTTAAGGCCTCAGAGTGAATAAATTGGCCATTTTCATTCACATTTACCCATTCCTCAAATCTTGTGTTTAGGGCCCCTGGAAGCTTGAAAATCACTTTAAACATCTCATTTTATCTTTAAAAGTGTTTTTCCACGTACAAATGTGAATTTCGTTAAAAGAGGCAACATTTGAAAACGGACCATTTTTACGTTTCTGAAGCATGTCGTAAGGGGGGGTGGTTATCTCTTTCATCAAAAATCGGACGTTTTTGATTGAATAATAAAGGCCTCCAAATGTTATTTTATTCACTTCCCGTGGAGGAGAAACACTTTTTAAGGCCGCAGAGTGAGTAAATTGGCCATTTCCATTCACTTTTACCCATTCCTCAACTCTCGTGTTTAAGGCCCCTGGAAGCATGAAAATCACTTTAAACATCTCATTTTATCTTTAAAAGTGATTTTCCACGTACAAATGTGAATTGTAGTTCAAAGAGGCAACATTTGAAAACAGACCATTTTTTTAGTTTCTGAAGCATGTCGTAAGGGGGGGTGGTTATCTCTTTTATCAAAAATCGGACGTTTTTAATTGAACAAAAAAGGCCTACAAATGTTATTTAATTCACTTTCTGGGGTGGAGAAAAACTTTTTAAGGCCTCACAGTGAATAAATTGGCCATTTTCATTCACTTTTACCCATTCCTCAAATCTTGTGTTTAGGGCCCCTGGAAGCTTGAAAATCACTTTAAACATCTCATTTTATCTTTAAAAGTGATTTTCCACGTACAAATGTGAATTGTAGTTCAAAGAGGCAACATTTGAAAACAGACCATTTTTTTAGTTTCTGAAGCATGTCGTAAGGGAAGGTGGTTATCTCCTTCATCAAAAATCGGACGTTTTGAATTGAACAATAAAGGCCTACAAATGTTATTTAATTCACTTTCTGGGGTGGAGAAAAACTTTTTAAGGCCTCAGAGTGAATAAATTGGCCATTTTCATTCACATTTACCCATTCCTCAAATCTTGTGTTTAGGGCCCCTGGAAGCTTGAAAATCACTTTAAACAACTCATTTTATCTTTAAAAGTGATTTTCCACGTACAAATGTGAATTGTAGTTAAAAGAGGCAACATTTGAAAACGGACCATTTTTACGTTTCTGAAGCATGTCATAAGGGGGGGTGGTTATCTCTTTCGTCAAAAATCGGGCGTTTTCGCTTGAACAATAAAGGCCTACAAATGTTATTTAGTTCACTTCCCGTGGAGGAGAAACACTTTTTAAGGCCGCAGAGTGAGTAAATTGGCCATATTCATTCACTTTTACCCATTCCTCAAATCTTGTGTTTAAGGCCCCTGGAAGCATGAAAATCACTTTAAACATCTCATTTTAACTTTAAAAGTGATTTTCCATGTACAAATGTGAATTGTAGTTCAAAGAGGCAACATTTGAAAACAGACCATTTTTTTAGTTTCTGAAGCATGTCGTAAGGGGGGGTGGTTATCTCTTTCATCAAAAATCAGACGTTTTTGATTGAACAATAAAGGCCTCCAAATGTTATTTAATTCACTTCCCGTGGAGGAGAAACACTTTTTAAGGCCGCAGAGTGAGTAAATTGGCCATTTTCATTCACTTTTAGCCATTCCTCAAATCTCGTGTTTAAGGCCCCTGGAAGCATGAAAATCACTTTAAACATCTCATTTTATCTTTAAAAGTGATTTTCCATGTACAAATGTGAATTGTACTTCAAAGAGGCAACATTTGAAAACAGACCATTTTTTTAGTTTCTGAAGCATGTCGTAAGGGGGGGTGGTTATCTCTTTCATCAAAAATCGGACGTTTTTAATTGAACAATAAAGGCCTACAAATGTTATTTAATTCACTTTCTGGGGTGGAGAAAAACCTTTTAAGGCCTCAGAGTGAATAAATTGGCCATTTTCATTCACATTTACCCATTCCTCAAATCTTGTGTTTAGGGCCCCTGGAAGCTTGAAAATCACTTTAAACATCTCATTTTATCTTTAAAAGTGATTTTCCACGTACAAATGTGAATTGTAGTTAAAAGAGGCAACATTTGAAAACGGACCATTTTTACGTTTCTGAAGCATGTCATAAGGGGGGGTGGTTATCTCTTTCGTCAAAAATCGGGCGTTTTCGCTTGAACAATAAAGACCTACAAATGTTATTTTATTCACTTCCCGTGGAGGAGAAACACTTTTTAAGGCCGCAGAGTGAGTAAATTGGCCATTTCCATTCACTTTTACCCATTCCTCAACTCTCGTGTTTAAGGCCCCTGGAAGCATGAAAATCACTTTAAACATCTCATTTTATCTTTAAAAGTGATTTTCCACGTACAAATGTGAATTGTAGTTCAAAGAGGCAACATTTGAAAACAGACCATTTTTTTAGTTTCTGAAGCATGTCGTAAGGGAAGGTGGTTATCTCCTTCATCAAAAATCGGACGTTTTGAATTGAACAATAAAGGCCTACAAATGTTATTTAATTCACTTTCTGGGGTGGAGAAAAACTTTTTAAGGCCTCAGAGTGAATAAATTGGCCATTTTCATTCACATTTACCCATTCCTCAAATCTTGTGTTTAGGGCCCCTGGAAGCTTGAAAATCACTTTAAACAACTCATTTTATCTTTAAAAGTGATTTTCCACGTACAAATGTGAATTGTAGTTAAAAGAGGCAACATTTGAAAACGGACCATTTTTACGTTTCTGAAACATGTCATAAGGGGGGGTGGTTATCTCTTTCGTCAAAAATCGGGCGTTTTCGCTTGAACAATAAAGGCCTACAAATGTTATTTAGTTCACTTCCCGTGGAGGAGAAACACTTTTTAAGGCCGCAGAGTGAGTAAATTGGCCATATTCATTCACTTTTACCCATTCCTCAAATCTTGTGTTTAAGGCCCCTGGAAGCATGAAAATCACTTTAAACATCTCATTTTATCTTTAAAAGTGATTTTCCACGTACAAATGTGAATTGTAGTTCAAAGAGGCAACATTTGAAAACAGACCATTTTTTTAGTTTCTGAAGCATGTCGTAAGGGGGGGTGGTTATCTCTTTCATCAAAAATCGGACGTTTTTAATTGAACAATAAAGGCCTACAAATGTTATTTAATTCACTTTCTGGGGTGGAGAAAAACTTTTTAAGGCCTCAGAGTGAATAAATTGGCCATTTTCATTCACATTTACCCCTTCCTCAAATCTTGTGTTTAGGGCCCCTGGAAGCTTGAAAATCACTTTAAACATCTCATTTTATCTTTAAAAGTGTTTTTCCACGTACAAATGTGAATTTCGTTAAAAGAGGCAACATTTGAAAACGGACCATTTTTACGTTTCTGAAGCATGTCGTAAGGGGGGGTGGTTATCTCTTTCATCAAAAATCGGACGTTTTTGATTGAATAATAAAGGCCTCCAAATGTTATTTTATTCACTTCCCGTGGAGGAGAAACACTTTTTAAGGCCGCAGAGTGAGTAAATTGGCCATTTCCATTCACTTTTACCCATTCCTCAACTCTCGTGTTTAAGGCCCCTGGAAGCATGAAAATCACTTTAAACATCTCATTTTATCTTTAAAAGTGATTTTCCACGTACAAATGTGAATTGTAGTTCAAAGAGGCAACATTTGAAAACAGACCATTTTTTTAGTTTCTGAAGCATGTCGTAAGGGGGGGTGGTTATCTCTTTTATCAAAAATCGGACGTTTTTAATTGAACAAAAAAGGCCTACAAATGTTATTTAATTCACTTTCTGGGGTGGAGAAAAACTTTTTAAGGCCTCACAGTGAATAAATTCGCCATTTTCATTCACTTTTACCCATTCCTCAAATCTTGTGTTTAGGGCCCCTGGAAGCTTGAAAATCACTTTAAACATCTCATTTTATCTTTAAAAGTGATTTTCCACGTACAAATGTGAATTGTAGTTCAAAGAGGCAACATTTGAAAACAGACCATTTTTTTAGTTTCTGAAGCATGTCGTAAGGGAAGGTGGTTATCTCCTTCATCAAAAATCGGACGTTTTGAATTGAACAATAAAGGCCTACAAATGTTATTTAATTCACTTTCTGGGGTGGAGAAAAACTTTTTAAGGCCTCAGAGTGAATAAATTGGCCATTTTCATTCACATTTACCCATTCCTCAAATCTTGTGTTTAGGGCCCCTGGAAGCTTGAAAATCACTTTAAACAACTCATTTTATCTTTAAAAGTGATTTTCCACGTACAAATGTGAATTGTAGTTAAAAGAGGCAACATTTGAAAACGGACCATTTTTACGTTTCTGAAGCATGTCATAAGGGGGGGTGGTTATCTCTTTCGTCAAAAATCGGGCGTTTTCGCTTGAACAATAAAGGCCTACAAATGTTATTTAGTTCACTTCCCGTGGAGGAGAAACACTTTTTAAGGCCGCAGAGTGAGTAAATTGGCCATATTCATTCACTTTTACCCATTCCTCAAATCTTGTGTTTAAGGCCCCTGGAAGCATGAAAATCACTTTAAACATCTCATTTTAACTTTAAAAGTGATTTTCCATGTACAAATGTGAATTGTAGTTCAAAGAGGCAACATTTGAAAACAGACCATTTTTTTAGCTTCTGAAGCATGTCGTAAGGGGGGGTGGTTATCTCTTTCATCAAAAATCGGACGTTTTTGATTGAACAATAAAGGCCTCCAAATGTTATTTTATTCACTTCCCGTGGAGGAGAAACACTTTTTAAGGCCGCAGAGTGAGTAAATTGGCCATTTTGATTCACTTTTACCCATTCCTCAAATCTCGTGTTTAAGGCCCCTGGAAGCATGAAAATCACTTTAAACATCTCATTTTATCTTTAAAAGTGATTTTCCACGTACAAATGTGAATTGTAGTTCAAAGAGGCAACATTTGAAAACAGAC
The DNA here is from genome assembly GCF_964204655.1 of Triturus cristatus. NCBI lineage: Eukaryota > Metazoa > Chordata > Amphibia > Caudata > Salamandridae > Triturus > Triturus cristatus. The sequence goes on along the minus strand of NW_028187654.1, from coordinate 20,295 downwards.
CATTTTTTTAGTTTCTGAAGCATGTCGTAAGGGAAGGTGGTTATCTCCTTCATCAAAAATCGGACGTTTTGAATTGAACAATAAAGGCCTACAAATGTTATTTAATTCACTTTCTGGGGTGGAGAAAAACTTTTTAAGGCCTCAGAGTGAATAAATTGGCCATTTTCATTCACATTTACCCATTCCTCAAATCTTGTGTTTAGGGCCCCTGGAAGCTTGAAAATCACTTTAAACAACTCATTTTATCTTTAAAAGTGATTTTCCACGTACAAATGTGAATTGTAGTTAAAAGAGGCAACATTTGAAAACGGACCATTTTTACGTTTCTGAAGCATGTCATAAGGGGGGGTGGTTATCTCTTTCGTCAAAAATCGGGCGTTTTCGCTTGAACAATAAAGGCCTACAAATGTTATTTAGTTCACTTCCCGTGGAGGAGAAACACTTTTTAAGGCTGCAGAGTGAGTAAATTGGCCATTTTCATTCACTTTTAGCCATTCCTCAAATCTTGTGTTTAAGGCCCCTGGAAGCATGAAAATCACTTTAAACATCTCATTTTATCTTTAAAAGTGATTTTCCACGTACAAATGTGAATTGTAGTCCAAAGAGGCAACATTTGAAAACAGACCAGTTTTTTAGTTTCTGAAGCATGTCGTAAGGGGGGGTGGTTATCTCTTTCATCAAAAATCGGACGTTTTTGATTGAACAATAAAGGCCTCCAAATGTTATTTTATTCACTTCCCGTGGAGGAGAAACACTTTTTAAGGCCGCAGAGTGAGTAAATTGGCCATTTCCATTCACTTTTACCCATTCCTCAACTCTCGTGTTTAAGGCCCCTGGAAGCATGAAAATCACTTTAAACATCTCATTTTATCTTTAAAAGTGATTTTCCACGTACAAGTGTGAATTGTAGTTCAAAGAGGCAACATTTGAAAACAGACCATTTTTTTAGTTTCTGAAGCATGTCGTAAGGGAAGGTGGTTATCTCCTTCATCAAAAATCGGACGTTTTGAATTGAACAATAAAGGCCTACAAATGTTATTTAATTCACTTTCTGGGGTGGAGAAAAACTTTTTAAGGCCTCAGAGTGAATAAATTGGCCATTTTCATTCACATTTACCCATTCCTCAAATCTTGTGTTTAGGGCCCCTGGAAGCTTGAAAATCACTTTAAACAACTCATTTTATCTTTAAAAGTGATTTTCCACGTACAAATGTGAATTGTAGTTAAAAGAGGCAACATTTGAAAACGGACCATTTTTACGTTTCTGAAACATGTCATAAGGGGGGGTGGTTATCTCTTTCGTCAAAAATCGGGCGTTTTCGCTTGAACAATAAAGGCCTACAAATGTTATTTAGTTCACTTCCCGTGGAGGAGAAACACTTTTTAAGGCCGCAGAGTGAGTAAATTGGCCATATTCATTCACTTTTACCCATTCCTCAAATCTTGTGTTTAAGGCCCCTGGAAGCATGAAAATCACTTTAAACATCTCATTTTATCTTTAAAAGTGATTTTCCACGTACAAATGTGAATTGTAGTTCAAAGAGGCAACATTTGAAAACAGACCATTTTTTTAGTTTCTGAAGCATGTCGTAAGGGGGGGTGGTTATCTCTTTCATCAAAAATCGGACGTTTTTAATTGAACAATAAAGGCCTACAAATGTTATTTAATTCACTTTCTGGGGTGGAGAAAAACTTTTTAAGGCCTCAGAGTGAATAAATTGGCCATTTTCATTCACATTTACCCATTCCTCAAATCTTGTGTTTAGGGCCCCTGGAAGCTTGAAAATCACTTTAAACATCTCATTTTATCTTTAAAAGTGTTTTTCCACGTACAAATGTGAATTTCGTTAAAAGAGGCAACATTTGAAAACGGACCATTTTTACGTTTCTGAAGCATGTCGTAAGGGGGGGTGGTTATCTCTTTCATCAAAAATCGGACGTTTTTGATTGAATAATAAAGGCCTCCAAATGTTATTTTATTCACTTCCCGTGGAGGAGAAACACTTTTTAAGGCCGCAGAGTGAGTAAATTGGCCATTTCCATTCACTTTTACCCATTCCTCAACTCTCGTGTTTAAGGCCCCTGGAAGCATGAAAATCACTTTAAACATCTCATTTTATCTTTAAAAGTGATTTTCCACGTACAAATGTGAATTGTAGTTCAAAGAGGCAACATTTGAAAACAGACCATTTTTTTAGTTTCTGAAGCATGTCGTAAGGGGGGGTGGTTATCTCTTTTATCAAAAATCGGACATTTTTAATTGAACAAAAAAGGCCTACAAATGTTATTTAATTCACTTTCTGGGGTGGAGAAAAACTTTTTAAGGCCTCACAGTGAATAAATTGGCCATTTTCATTCACTTTTACCCATTCCTCAAATCTTGTGTTTAGGGCCCCTGGAAGCTTGAAAATCACTTTAAACATCTCATTTTATCTTTAAAAGTGATTTTCCACGTACAAATGTGAATTGTAGTTCAAAGAGGCAACATTTGAAAACAGACCATTTTTTTAGTTTCTGAAGCATGTCGTAAGGGAAGGTGGTTATCTCCTTCATCAAAAATCGGACGTTTTGAATTGAACAATAAAGGCCTACAAATGTTATTTAATTCACTTTCTGGGGTGGAGAAAAACTTTTTAAGGCCTCAGAGTGAATAAATTGGCCATTTTCATTCACATTTACCCATTCCTCAAATCTTGTGTTTAGGGCCCCTGGAAGCTTGAAAATCACTTTAAACAACTCATTTTATCTTTAAAAGTGATTTTCCACGTACAAATGTGAATTGTAGTTAAAAGAGGCAACATTTGAAAACGGACCATTTTTACGTTTCTGAAGCATGTCATAAGGGGGGGTGGTTATCTCTTTCGTCAAAAATCGGGCGTTTTCGCTTGAACAATAAAGGCCTACAAATGTTATTTAGTTCACTTCCCGTGGAGGAGAAACACTTTTTAAGGCCGCAGAGTGAGTAAATTGGCCATATTCATTCACTTTTACCCATTCCTCAAATCTTGTGTTTAAGGCCCCTGGAAGCATGAAAATCACTTTAAACATCTCATTTTAACTTTAAAAGTGATTTTCCATGTACAAATGTGAATTGTAGTTCAAAGAGGCAACATTTGAAAACAGACCATTTTTTTAGTTTCTGAAGCATGTCGTAAGGGGGGGTGGTTATCTCTTTCATCAAAAATCAGACGTTTTTGATTGAACAATAAAGGCCTCCAAATGTTATTTAATTCACTTCCCGTGGAGGAGAAACACTTTTTAAGGCCGCAGAGTGAGTAAATTGGCCATTTTCATTCACTTTTAGCCATTCCTCAAATCTCGTGTTTAAGGCCCCTGGAAGCATGAAAATCACTTTAAACATCTCATTTTATCTTTAAAAGTGATTTTCCATGTACAAATGTGAATTGTACTTCAAAGAGGCAACATTTGAAAACAGACCATTTTTTTAGTTTCTGAAGCATGTCGTAAGGGGGGGTGGTTATCTCTTTCGTCAAAAATCGGGCGTTTTCGCTTGAACAATAAAGACCTACAAATGTTATTTTATTCACTTCCCGTGGAGGAGAAACACTTTTTAAGGCCGCAGAGTGAATAAATTGGCCATTTTCATTCACATTTACCCATTCCTCAAATCTTGTGTTTAGGGCCCCTGGAAGCTTGAAAATCACTTTAAACATCTCATTTTATCTTTAAAAGTGATTTTCCACGTACAAATGTGAATTGTAGTTAAAAGAGGCAACATTTGAAAACGGACCATTTTTACGTTTCTGAAGCATGTCATAAGGGGGGGTGGTTATCTCTTTCGTCAAAAATCGGGCGTTTTCGCTTGAACAATAAAGACCTACAAATGTTATTTTATTCACTTCCCGTGGAGGAGAAACACTTTTTAAGGCCGCAGAGTGAGTAAATTGGCCATTTCCATTCACTTTTACCCATTCCTCAACTCTCGTGTTTAAGGCCCCTGGAAGCATGAAAATCACTTTAAACATCTCATTTTATCTTTAAAAGTGATTTTCCACGTACAAATGTGAATTGTAGTTCAAAGAGGCAACATTTGAAAACAGACCATTTTTTTAGTTTCTGAAGCATGTCGTAAGGGAAGGTGGTTATCTCCTTCATCAAAAATCGGACGTTTTGAATTGAACAATAAAGGCCTACAAATGTTATTTAATTCACTTTCTGGGGTGGAGAAAAACTTTTTAAGGCCTCAGAGTGAATAAATTGGCCATTTTCATTCACATTTACCCATTCCTCAAATCTTGTGTTTAGGGCCCCTGGAAGCTTGAAAATCACTTTAAACAACTCATTTTATCTTTAAAAGTGATTTTCCACGTACAAATGTGAATTGTAGTTAAAAGAGGCAACATTTGAAAACGGACCATTTTTACGTTTCTGAAACATGTCATAAGGGGGGGTGGTTATCTCTTTCGTCAAAAATCGGGCGTTTTCGCTTGAACAATAAAGGCCTACAAATGTTATTTAGTTCACTTCCCGTGGAGGAGAAACACTTTTTAAGGCCGCAGAGTGAGTAAATTGGCCATATTCATTCACTTTTACCCATTCCTCAAATCTTGTGTTTAAGGCCCCTGGAAGCATGAAAATCACTTTAAACATCTCATTTTATCTTTAAAAGTGATTTTCCACGTACAAATGTGAATTGTAGTTCAAAGAGGCAACATTTGAAAACAGACCATTTTTTTAGTTTCTGAAGCATGTCGTAAGGGGGGGTGGTTATCTCTTTCATCAAAAATCGGACGTTTTTAATTGAACAATAAAGGCCTACAAATGTTATTTAATTCACTTTCTGGGGTGGAGAAAAACTTTTTAAGGCCTCAGAGTGAATAAATTGGCCATTTTCATTCACATTTACCCCTTCCTCAAATCTTGTGTTTAGGGCCCCTGGAAGCTTGAAAATCACTTTAAACATCTCATTTTATCTTTAAAAGTGTTTTTCCACGTACAAATGTGAATTTCGTTAAAAGAGGCAACATTTGAAAACGGACCATTTTTACGTTTCTGAAGCATGTCGTAAGGGGGGGTGGTTATCTCTTTCATCAAAAATCGGACGTTTTTGATTGAATAATAAAGGCCTCCAAATGTTATTTTATTCACTTCCCGTGGAGGAGAAACACTTTTTAAGGCCGCAGAGTGAGTAAATTGGCCATTTCCATTCACTTTTACCCATTCCTCAACTCTCGTGTTTAAGGCCCCTGGAAGCATGAAAATCACTTTAAACATCTCATTTTATCTTTAAAAGTGATTTTCCACGTACAAATGTGAATTGTAGTTCAAAGAGGCAACATTTGAAAACAGACCATTTTTTTAGTTTCTGAAGCATGTCGTAAGGGGGGGTGGTTATCTCTTTTATCAAAAATCGGACGTTTTTAATTGAACAAAAAAGGCCTACAAATGTTATTTAATTCACTTTCTGGGGTGGAGAAAAACTTTTTAAGGCCTCACAGTGAATAAATTGGCCATTTTCATTCACTTTTACCCATTCCTCAAATCTTGTGTTTAGGGCCCCTGGAAGCTTGAAAATCACTTTAAACATCTCATTTTATCTTTAAAAGTGATTTTCCACGTACAAATGTGAATTGTAGTTCAAAGAGGCAACATTTGAAAACAGACCATTTTTTTAGTTTCTGAAGCATGTCGTAAGGGAAGGTGGTTATCTCCTTCATCAAAAATCGGACGTTTTGAATTGAACAATAAAGGCCTACAAATGTTATTTAATTCACTTTCTGGGGTGGAGAAAAACTTTTTAAGGCCTCAGAGTGAATAAATTGGCCATTTTCATTCACATTTACCCATTCCTCAAATCTTGTGTTTAGGGCCCCTGGAAGCTTGAAAATCACTTTAAACAACTCATTTTATCTTTAAAAGTGATTTTCCACGTACAAATGTGAATTGTAGTTAAAAGAGGCAACATTTGAAAACGGACCATTTTTACGTTTCTGAAGCATGTCATAAGGGGGGGTGGTTATCTCTTTCGTCAAAAATCGGGCGTTTTCGCTTGAACAATAAAGGCCTACAAATGTTATTTAGTTCACTTCCCGTGGAGGAGAAACACTTTTTAAGGCCGCAGAGTGAGTAAATTGGCCATATTCATTCACTTTTACCCATTCCTCAAATCTTGTGTTTAAGGCCCCTGGAAGCATGAAAATCACTTTAAACATCTCATTTTATCTTTAAAAGTGATTTTCCACGTACAAATGTGAATTGTAGTCCAAAGAGGCAACATTTGAAAACAGACCATTTTTTTAGTTTCTGAAGCATGTCGTAAGGGGGGGGGTGGTTATCTCTTTCATCAAAAATCGGACGTTTTTGATTGAACAATAAAGGCCTGCAAATGTTATTTTATTCACTTCCCGTGGAGGAGAAACACTTTTTAAGGCCGCAGAGTGAGTAAATTGGCCATTTCCATTCACTTTTACCCATTCCTCAACTCTCGTGTTTAAGGCCCCTGGAAGCATGAAAATCACTTTAAACATCTCATTTTATCTTTAAAAGTGATTTTCCACGTACAAATGTGAATTGTAGTTCAAAGAGGCAACATTTGAAAACAGACCATTTTTTTAGTTTCTGAAGCATGTCGTAAGGGGGGGTGGTTATCTCTTTTATCAAAAATCGGACGTTTTTAATTGAACAAAAAAGGCCTACAAATGTTATTTAATTCACTTTCTGGGGTGGAGAAAAACTTTTTAAGGCCTCACAGTGAATAAATTGGCCATTTTCATTCACTTTTACCCATTCCTCAAATCTTGTGTTTAGTGCCCCCGGAAGCTTGAAAATCACTTTAAACATCTCATTTTATCTTTAAAAGTGATTTTCCACGTACAAATGTGAATTGTAGTTAAAAGTAGCAACATTTGATAACGGACCATTTTTTACGTTTCTGAAGCATGTCGTAAGGGGGGGTGATATCTCTTTTGTCAAAAATCGGGCGTTTTCGCTTGAACAATAAAGGCCTACAAATGTTATTTAGTTCACTTCCCGTGGAGGAGAAACACTTTTTAAGGCCGCAGAGTGAGTAAATTGGCCATATTCATTCACTTTTACCCATTCCTCAAATCTTGTGTTTAAGGCCCCTGGAAGCATGAAAATCACTTTAAAAATCTCATTTTATCTTTAAAAGTGATTTTCCACGTACAAATGTGAATTGTAGTTCATAGAGGCAACATTTGAAAACAGACCATTTTTTTAGTTTCTGAAGCATGTCGTAAGGGGGGGTGGTTATCTCTTTCATCAAAAATCGGACGTTTTTGATTGAACAATAAAGGCCTCCAAATGTTATTTTATTCACTTCCCGTGGAGGAGAAACACTTTTTAAGGCCGCAGAGTGAGTAAATCGTCCATTTTCATTCACTTTTACCCATTCCTCAAATCTCGTGTTTAAGGCCCCTGGAAGCATGAAAATCACTTTAAACATCTCATTTTATCTTTAAAAGTGATTTTCCACGTACAAATGTGAATTGTAGTTCAAAGAGGCAACATTTGAAAACAGACCATTTTTTTAGTTTCTGAAGCATGTCGTAAGGGGGGGTGGTTATCTCCTTCATCAAAAATCGGACGTTTTGAATTGAACTATAAAGGCCTACAAATGTTGTTTAATTCACTTTCTGGGGTGGAGAAAAACTTTTTAAGGCCTCAGAGTGAATAAATTGGCCATTTTCATTCACATTTACCCATTCCTCAAATCTTGTCTTTAGGGCCCCTGGAAGCTTGAAAATCACTTTAAACATCTCATTTTATCTTTAAAAGTGATTTTCCACGTACAAATGTGAATTGTAGTTCAAAGAGGCAACATTTGAAAACGGACCATTTTTTACGTTTCTGAAGCTTGTCGTAAGGGGGGGTGGTTATCTCTTTCGTCATAAATCGGGCGTTTTCGCTTGAACAATAAAGGCCTACAAATGTTATTTAGTTCACTTCCCGTGGAGGAGAAACACTTTTTAAGGCCGCAGAGTGAGTAAATTGGCCATATTCATTCACTTTTACCCATTCCTCAAATCTTGTGTTTAAGGCCCCTGGAAGCATGAAAATCACTTTAAAAATCTCATTTTATCTTTAAAAGTGATTTTCCACGTACAAATGTGAATTGTAGTTCATAGAGGCAACATTTGAAAACAGACCATTTTTTTAGTTTCTGAAGCATGTCGTAAGGGGGGGTGGTTATCTCTTTCATCAAAAATCGGACGTTTTTGATTGAACAATAAAGGCCTCCAAATGTTATTTTATTCACTTCCCGTGGAGGAGAAACACTTTTTAAGGCCGCAGAGTGAGTAAATTGTCCATTTTCATTCACTTTTACCCATTCCTCAAATCTCGTGTTTAAGGCCCCTGGAAGCATGAAAATCACTTTAAACATCTCATTTTATCTTTAAAAGTGATTTTCCACGTACAAATGTGAATTGTAGTTCAAAGAGGCAACATTTGAAAACAGACCATTTTTTTAGTTTCTGAAGCATGTCGTAAGGGGGGGTGGTTATCTCCTTCATCAAAAATCGGACGTTTTGAATTGAACTATAAAGGCCTACAAATGTTGTTTAATTCACTTTCTGGGGTGGAGAAAAACTTTTTAAGGCCTCAGAGTGAATAAATTGGCCATTTTCATTCACATTTACCCATTCCTCAAATCTTGTGTTTAGGGCCCCTGGAAGCTTGAAAATCACTTTAAACATCTCATTTTATCTTTAAAAGGGATTTTCCACGTACAAATGTGAATTGTAGTTAAAAGAGGCAACATTTGAAAACGGACCATTTTTACGTTTCTGAAGCATGTCATAAGGGGGGGTAGTTATCTCTTTCGTCAAAAATCGGGCGTTTTCGCTTGAACAATAAAGGCCTACAAATGTTATTTAGTTCACTTCCCGTGGAGGAGAAACACTTTTTAAGGCCGCAGAGTGAGTAAATTGGCAATTTTCATTCACTTTTACCCATTCCTCAAATCTTGTGTTTAGGGCCCCTGGAAGCTTGAAAATCACTTTAAACATCTCATTTTATCTTTAAAAGTGATTTTCCACGTACAAATGTGAATTGTAGTTAAAAGAGGCAACATTTGAAAACGGACCATTTTTTACGTTTCTGAAGCATGTCGTAAGGGGGGGTGGTTATCTCTTTCGTTAAAAATCGGGCGTTTTCGCTTGAACAATAAAGGCCTACAAATGTTATTTAGTTCACTTCCCGTGGAGGAGAAACACTTTTTAAGGCCGCAGAGTGAGTAAATTGGCCATATTCATTCACTTTTACCCATTCCTCAAATCTTGTGTTTAAGGCCCCTGGAAGCATGAAAATCACTTAAAACATCTAATTTTATCTTTAAAAGTGATTTTCCACGTACAAATGTGAATTGTAGTTCAAAGAGGCAACATTTGAAAACAGACCATTTTTTTAGTTTCTGAAGCATGTCGTAAGGGGGGGTGGTTATCTCTTTCATCAAAAATCGGACGTTTTTGATTGAACAATAAAGGCCTACAAATGTTATTTAATTCACTTTCTGGGGTGGAGAAAAACTTTTTAAGGCCTCAGAGTGAATAAATTGGCCATTTTCATTCACATTTACCCATTCCTCAAATCTTGTGTTTAGGGCCCATGGAAGCTTGAAAATCACTTTAAACATCTCATTTTATCTTTAAAAGTGATTTTCCACGTACAAATGTGAATTGTAGTTCAAAGAGACAACATTTGAAAACGGACCATTTTTTACGTTTCTGAAGCTTGTCGTAAGGGGGGGTGGTTATCTCTTTCGTCAAAAATCGGGCGTTTTCGCTTGAACAATAAAGGCCTACAAATGTTATTTAGTTCACTTCCCGTGGAGGAGAAACACTTTTTAAGGCCGCAGACTGAGTAAATTGGCCATATTCATTCACTTTTACCCATTCCTCAAATCTTGTGTTTAAGGCCCCTGGAAGCATGAAAATCACTTTAAACATCTCATTTTATCTTTAATAGTGATTTTCCAGGTACAAATTTGAGTTGTAGTTCAAAGAGGCAACATTTGAAAACGGACCATTTTTACGTTTCTGAAGCATGTCATAAGGGGGGGTGGTTTTCTCTTTCGTCAAAAATCGGGCGTTTTCGCTTGAACAATAAAGGCCTACAAATGTTATTTAGTTCACTTCCCGTGGAGGAGAAACACTTTTTAAGGCCGCAGAGTGAGTAAATTGGCCATATTCATTCACTTTTACCCATTCCTCAAATCTTGTGTTTAAGGCCCCTGGAAGCATGAAAATCACTTTAAACATCTCATTTTATCTTTAAAAGTGATTTTCCACGTACAAATGTGAATTGTAGTTCAAAGAGGCAACATTTGAAAACAGACCTTTTTTTAGTTTCTGAAGCATGTCGTAAGGGGGGGTGGTTATCTCTTTCATCAAAAATCGGACGTTTTTAATTGAACAATAAAGGCCTACAAATGTTATTTAATTCACTTTCTGGGGTGGAGAAAAACTTTTTAAGGCCTCAGAGTGAATAAATTGGCCATTTTCATTCACTTTTACCCATTCCTCAAATCTTGTGTTTAGGGCCCCTGGAAGCTTGAAAATCACTTTAAACATCTCATTTTATCTTTAAAAGTGATTTTCCACGTACAAATGTGAATTGTAGTTAAAAGAGGCAACATTTGAGAACGGACCATTTTTTACGTTTCTGAAGCATGTCGTAAGGGGGGGTGGTTATCCCTTTCGTCAAAAATTGGGCGTTTCCCTTGAACAATAAAGGCCTACAAATGTTATTTAGTTCACTTCCCGTGGAGGAGAAACACTTTTTAAGGCCGCAGAGTGAGTAAATTGGCCATATTCATTCACTTTTACCCATTCCTCAAATCTTGTGTTTAAGGCCCCTGGAAGCATGAAAATCACTTTAAACATCTCATTTTATCTTTAAAAGTGATTTTCCACGTACAAATGTGAATTGTAGTTCAAAGAGGCAACATTTGAAAACAGACCATTTTTTTAGTTTCTGAAGCATGTCGTAAGGGATCTCTTTCATCAAAAATTGGACGTTTTTGATTGAACAATAAAGGCCTACAAATGTTATTTAATTCACTTTCTGGGGTGGAGAAAAACTTTTTAAGGCCTCAGAGTGAATACATTGGCCATTTTCATTCACATTTACCCATTCCTCAAATCTTGTGTTTAGGGCCCCTGGAAGCTTGAAAATCACTTTAAACATCTCATTTTATCTTTAAAAGTGATTTTCCACGTACAAATGTGAATTGTAGTTCAAAGAGGCAACATTTGAAAACGGACCATTTTTTTAGTTTCTGAAGCATGTCGTAAGGGGGGGTGGTTATCTCTTTCATCAAAAATCGGACGTTTTTGATTGAACAATAAAGGCCTCCAAATGTTATTTTATTCACTTCCCGTGGAGGAGAAACACTTTTTAAGGCCGCAGAGTGAGTAAATTGTCCATTTTCATTCACTTTTACCCATTCCTCAAATCTCGTGTTTAAGGCCCCTGGAAGCTTGAAAATCACTTTAAACATCTCATTTTATCTTTAAAAGTGATTTTCCACGTACAAATGTGAATTGTAGTTCAAAGAGGCAACATTTGAAAACAGACCATTTTTTTAGTTTCTGAAGCATGTCGTAAGGGGGGGTGGTTATCTCCTTCATCAAAAATCGGACGTTTTGAATTGAACTATAAAGGCCTACAAATGTTGTTTAATTCACTTTCTGGGGTGGAGAAAAACTTTTTAAGGCCTCAGAGTGAATAAATTGGCCATTTTCATTCACATTTACCCATTCCTCAAATCTTGTGTTTAGGGCCCCTGGAAGCTTGAAAATCACTTTAAACATCTCATTTTATCTTTAAAAGTGATTTTCCACGTACAAATGTGAATTGTAGTTCAAAGAGGCAACATTTGAAAACGGACCATTTTTTACGTTTCTGAAGCTTGTCGTAAGGGGGGGTGGTTATCTCTTTCGTCAAAAATCGGGCGTTTTTGCTTGAACAATAAAGGCCTACAAATGTTATTTAGTTCACTTCCCGTGGAGGAGAAACACTTTTTAAGGCCGCAGAGTGAGTAAATTGGCCATATTCATTCACTTTTACCCATTCCTCAAATCTTGTGTTTAAGGCCCCTGGAAGCATGAAAATCACTTTAAAAATCTCATTTTATCTTTAAAAGTTATTTTCCACGTACAAATGTGAATTGTAGTTCATAGAGGCAACATTTGAAAACAGACCATTTTTTTAGTTTCTGAAGCATGTCGTAAGGGGGGGTGGTTATCTCTTTCATCAAAAATCGGACGTTTTTGATTGAACAATAAAGGCCTCCAAATGTTATTTTATTCACTTCCCGTGGAGGAGAAACACTTTTTAAGGCCGCAGAGTGAGTAAATTGTCCATTTTCATTCACTTTTACCCATTCCTCAAATCTCGTGTTTAAGGCCTCTGGAAGCATGAAAATCACTTTAAACATCTCATTTTATCTTTAAAAGTGATTTTCCACGTACAAATGTGAATTGTAGTTCAAAGAGGCAACATTTGAAAACAGACCATTTTTTTAGTTTCTGAAGCATGTCGTAAGGGGGGGTGGTTATCTCCTTCATCAAAAATCGGACGTTTTGAATTGAACTATAAAGGCCTACAAATGTTGTTTAATTCACTTTCTGGGGTGGAGAAAAACTTTTTAAGGCCTCAGAGTGAATAAATTGGCCATTTTCATTCACATTTACCCATTCCTCAAATCTTGTGTTTAGGGCCCCTGGAAGCTTGAAAATCACTTTAAACATCTCATTTTATCTTTAAAAGGGATTTTCCACGTACAAATGTGAATTGTAGTTAAAAGAGGCAACATTTGAAAACGGACCATTTTTACGTTTCTGAAGCATGTCATAAGGGGGGGTAGTTATCTCTTTCGTCAAAAATCGGGCGTTTTCGCTTGAACAATAAAGGCCTACAAATGTTATTTAGTTCACTTCCCGTGGAGGAGAAACACTTTTTAAGGCCGCAGAGTGAGTAAATTGGCAATTTTCATTCACTTTTACCCATTCCTCAAATCTTGTGTTTAGGGCCCCTGGAAGCTTGAAAATCACTTTAAACATCTCATTTTATCTTTAAAAGTGATTTTCCACGTACAAATGTGAATTGTAGTTAAAAGAGGCAACATTTGAAAACAGACCATTTTTTTAGATTCTGAAGCATGTCGTAAGGGGGGGTGGTTATCTCTTTTATCAAAAATCGGACGTTTTTAATTGAACAAAAAAGGCCTACAAATGTTATTTAATTCACTTTCTGGGGTGGAGAAACACTTTTTAAGGCCTCACAGTGAATAAATTGGCCATTTTCATTCACTTTTACCCATTCCTCAAATCTTGTGTTTAGGGCCCCTGGAAGCTTGAAAATCACTTTAAACATCTCATTTTATCTTTAAAAGTGATTTTCCACGTACAAATGTGAATTGTAGTTAAAAGTGGCAACATTTGATAACGGACCATTTTTTACGTTTCTGAAGCATGTCGTAAGGGGGGGTGGTTATCTCTTTTGTCAAAAATCGGGCGTTTTCGCTTGAACAATAAAGGCCTACAAATGTTATTTAGTTCACTTCCCGTGGAGGAGAAACACTTTTTAAGGCCGCAGAGTGAGTAAATTGGCCATATTCATTCACTTTTACCCATTCCTCAAATCTTGTGTTTAAGGCCCCTGGAAGCATGAAAATCCCTTTAAACATCTCATTTTATCTTTAAAAGTGATTTTCCACGTACAAATGTGAATTGTAGTTCAAAGAGGCAACATTTGAAAACAGACCATTTTTTTAGTTTCTGAAGCATGTCGTAAGGGGGGGTGGTTATCTCCTTCATCAAAAATCGGACGTTTTGAATTGAACTATAAAGGCCTACAAATGTTGTTTAATTCACTTTCTGGGGTGGAGAAAAACTTTTTAAGGCCTCAGAGTGAATAAATTGGCCATTTTCATTCACATTTACCCATTCCTCAAATCTTGTGTTTAGGGCCCCTGGAAGCTTGAAAATCACTTTAAACATCTCATTTTATCTTTAAAAGTGATTTTCCACGTACAAATGTGAATTGTAGTTCAAAGAGGCAACATTTGAAAACGGACCATTTTTTACGTTTCTGAAGCTTGTCGTAAGGGGGGGTGGTTATCTCTTTCGTCAAAAATCGGGCGTTTTCGCTTGAACAATAAAGGCCTACAAATGTTATTTAGTTCACTTCCCGTGGAGGAGAAACACTTTTTAAGGCCGCAGAGTGAGTAAATTGGCCATATTCATTCACTTTTACCCATTCCTCAAATCTTGTGTTTAAGGCCCCTGGAAGCATGAAAATCACTTTAAAAATCTCATTTTATCTTTAAAAGTGATTTTCCACGTACAAATGTGAATTGTAGTTCATAGAGGCAACATTTGAAAACAGACCATTTTTTTAGTTTCTGAAGCATGTCGTAAGGGGGGGTGGTTATCTCTTTCATCAAAAATCGGACGTTTTTGATTGAACAATAAAGGCCTCCAAATGTTATTTTATTCACTTCCCGTGGAGGAGAAACACTTTTTAAGGCCGCAGAGTGAGTAAATTGTCCATTTTCATTCACTTTTACCCATTCCTCAAATCTCGTGTTTAAGGCCCCTGGAAGCATGAAAATCACTTTAAACATCTCATTTTATCTTTAAAAGTGATTTTCCACGTACAAATGTGAATTGTAGTTCAAAGAGGCAACATTTGAAAACAGACCATTTTTTTAGTTTCTGAAGCATGTCGTAAGGGGGGGTGGTTATCTCCTTCATCAAAAATCGGACGTTTTGAATTGAACTATAAAGGCCTACAAATGTTGTTTAATTCACTTTCTGGGGTGGAGAAAAACTTTTTAAGGCCTCAGAGTGAATAAATTGGCCATTTTCATTCACATTTACCCATTCCTCAAATCTTGTGTTTAGGGCCCCTGGAAGCTTGAAAATCACTTTAAACATCTCATTTTATCTTTAAAAGGGATTTTCCACGTACAAATGTGAATTGTAGTTAAAAGAGGCAACATTTGAAAACGGACCATTTTTACGTTTCTGAAGCATGTCATAAGGGGGGTAGTTATCTCTTTCGTCAAAAATCGGGCGTTTTCGCTTGAACAATAAAGGCCTACAAATGTTATTTAGTTCACTTCCCGTGGAGGAGAAACACTTTTTAAGGCCGCAGAGTGAGTAAATTGGCAATTTTCATTCACTTTTACCCATTCCTCAAATCTTGTGTTTAGGGCCCCTGGAAGCTTGAAAATCACTTTAAACATCTCATTTTATCTTTAAAAGTGATTTTCCACGTACAAATGTGAATTGTAGTTAAAAGAGGCAACATTTGAAAACGGACCATTTTTTACGTTTCTGAAGCATGTCGTAAGGGGGGGTGGTTATCTCTTTCGTCAAAAATCGGGCGTTTTCGCTTGAACAATAAAGGCCTACAAATGTTATTTAGTTCACTTCCCGTGGAGGAGAAACACTTTTTAAGGCCGCAGAGTGAGTAAATTGGCCATATTCATTCACTTTTACCCATTCCTCAAATCTTGTGTTTAAGGCCCCTGGAAGCATGAAAATCACTTTAAACATCTAATTTTATCTTTAAAAGTGATTTTCCACGTACAAATGTGAATTGTAGTTCAAAGAGGCAACATTTGAAAACAGACCATTTTTTTAGTTTCTGAAGCATGTCGTAAGGGGGGGCGGTTATCTCTTTCATCAAAAATCGGACGTTTTTGATTGAACAATAAAGGCCTACAAATGTTATTTAATTCACTTTCTGGGGTGGAGAAAAACTTTTTAAGGCCTCAGAGTGAATAAATTGGCCATTTTCATTCACATTTACCCATTCCTCAAATCTTGTGTTTAAGGCCCCTGGAAGCATGAAAATCACTTTAAACATCTCATTTTATCTTTAAAAGTGATTTTCCACGTACAAATGTGAATTGTAGTTTAAAGAGGCAACATTTGAAAACAGACCATTTTTTTTGTTTCTGAAGCATGTCGTAAGGGGGGGTGGTTATCTCTTTCATCAAAAATCGGACGTTTTCGATTGAACAATAAAGGCCTCCAAATGTTATTTTATTCACTTCCCGTGGAGGAGAAACACTTTTTAAGGCCGCAGAGTGAGTAAATTGGCCATTTTCATTCACATTTACCCATTCCTCAAATCTTGTGTTTAGGGCCCATGGAAGCTTGAAAATCACTTTAAACATCTCATTTTATCTTTAAAAGTGATTTTCCACGTACAAATGTGAATTGTAGTTCAAAGAGGCAACATTTGAAAACAGACCATTTTTTTAGTTTCTGAAGCATGTCGTAAGGGGGGGTGGTTATCTCTTTCATCAAAAATCGGACGTTTTTGATTGAACAATAAAGGCCTACAAATGTTATTTAATTCACTTTCTGGGGTGGAGAAAAACTTTTTAAGGCCTCAGAGTGAATAAATTGGCCATTTTCATTCACATTTACCCATTCCTCAAATCTTGTGTTTAGGGCCCCTGAAACTTGAAAATCACTTTAAACATCTCATTTTATCTTTAAAAGTGATTTTCCACGTACAAATGTGAATTGTAGTTCAAAGAGGCAACATTTGAAAACAGACCATTTTTTTAGTTTCTGAAGCATGTTGTAAGGGGGGGTGGTTATCTCTTTCATCAAAAATCGGACGTTTTTGATTGAACAATAAAGGCCTCCAAATGTTATTTTATTCACTTCCCGTGGAGGAGAAACACTTTTTAAGGCCGCAGAGTGAGTAAATTGGCCATTTCCATTCACTTTTACCCATTCCTCAAATTTCGTGTTTAAGGCCCCTGGAAGCATGAAAATCACTTTAAACATCTCATTTTATCTTTAAAAGTGATTTTCCACGTACAAATGTGAATTGTAGTTCAAAGAGGCAACATTTGAAAACAGACCATATTTTTAGTTTCTGAAGCATGTCGTAAGGGTGGGTGGATATCTCTTTCATCAAAAATCGGGCGTTTTCGCTTGAACAATAAAGGCCTACAAATGTTATTTAGTTCACTTCCCGTGGAGGAGAAACACTTTTTAAGGCCGCAGACTGAGTAAATTGGCCATATTAATTCACTTTTACCCATTCCTCAAATCTTGTGTTTAAGGCCCCTGGAAGCATGAAAATCACTTTAAACATCTCATTTTATCTTTAATAGTGATTTTCCACGTACAAATGTGAATTGTAGTTCAAAGAGGCAATATTTGAAAACGGACCATTTTTTACGTTTCTGAAGCATGTCGTAAGGGGGGGTGGTTATCTCTTTCGTCAAAAATCGGGTGTTTTTGCTTGAACAATAAAGGCCTACAAATGTTATTTAGTTCACTTTCTGGGGTGGAGAAAAACTTTTTAAGGCCTCAGAGTGAATAAATTGGCCATTTTCATTCACATTTACCCATTCCTCAAATCTTGTGTTTAGGGCCCCTGGAAGCTTGAAAATCACTTTAAACATCTCATTTTATCTTTAAAAGTGATTTTCCACGTACAAATGTGAATTGTAGTTAAAAGAGGCAACATTTGAAAACGGACCATTTTTTACGTTTCTGAAGCATGTCGTAAGGGGGGGTGGTTATCTCTTTCGTCAAAAATCGGGCGTTTTCGCTTGAACAATAAAGGCCTACAAATGTTATTTAGTTCACTTCCCGTGGAGGAGAAACACTTTTTAAGGCCGCAGAGTGAGTAAATTGGCCATATTCATTCACTTTTACCCATTCCTCAAATCTTGTGTTTAAGGCCCCTGGAAGCATGAAAATCACTTTAAACATCTAATTTTATCTTTAAAAGTGATTTTCCACGTACAAATGTGAATTGTAGTTCAAAGAGGCAACATTTGAAAACAGACCATTTTTTTAGTTTCTGAAGCATGTCGTAAGGGGGGGTGGTTATCTCTTTCATCAAAAATCGGACGTTTTTGATTGAACAATAAAGGCCTACAAATGTTATTTAATTCACTTTCTGGGGTGGAGAAAAACTTTTTAAGGCCTCAGAGTGAATAAATTGGCCATTTTCATTCACATTTACCCATTCCTCAAATCTTGTGTTTAGGGCCCATGGAAGCTTGAAAATCACTTTAAACATCTCATTTTATCTTTAAAAGTGATTTTCCACGTACAAATGTGAATTGTAGTTCAAAGAGGCAACATTTGAAAACGGACCATTTTTTACGTTTCTGAAGCTTGTCGTAAGGGGGGGTGGTTATCTCTTTCGTCAAAAATCGGGCGTTTTCGCTTGAACAATAAAGGCCTACAAATGTTATGTAGTTCACTTCCCGTGGAGGAGAAACACTTTTTAAGGCCGCAGACTGAGTAAATTGGCCATATTCATTCACTTTTACCCATTCCTCAAATCTTGTGTTTAAGGCCCCTGGAAGCATGAAAATCACTTTAAACATCTCATTTTATCTTTAATAGTGATTTTCCAGGTACAAATTTGAGTTGTAGTTCAAAGAGGCAACATTTGAAAACGGACCATTTTTACGTTTCTGAAGCATGTCATAAGGGGGGGTGGTTTTCTCTTTCGTCAAAAATCGGGCGTTTTCGCTTGAACAAAAAAGGCCTACAAATGTTATTTAGTTCACTTCCCGTGGAGGAGAAACACTTTTTAAGGCCGCAGAGTGAGTAAATTGGCCATATTCATTCACTTTTACCCATTCCTCAAATCTTGTGTTTAAGGCCCCTGGAAGCATGAAAATCACTTTAAACATCTCATTTTATCTTTAAAAGTGATTTTCCACGTACAAATGTGAATTGTAGTTCAAAGAGGCAACATTTGAAAACAGACCTTTTTTTAGTTTCTGAAGCATGTCGTAAGGGGGGGTGGTTATCTCTTTCATCAAAAATCGGACGTTTTTAATTGAACAATAAAGGCCTACAAATGTTATTTAATTCACTTTCTGGGGTGGAGAAAAACTTTTTAAGGCCTCAGAGTGAATAAATTGGCCATTTTCATTCACTTTTACCCATTCCTCAAATCTTGTGTTTAGGGCCCCTGGAAGCTTGAAAATCACTTTAAACATCTCATTTTATCTTTAAAAGTGATTTTCCACGTACAAATGTGAATTGTAGTTAAAAGAGGCAACATTTGATAACGGACCATTTTTTACGTTTCTGAAGCATGTCGTAAGGGGGGGGTGGTTATCCCTTTCGTCAAAAATTGGGCGTTTTCGCTTGAACAATAAAGGCCTACAAATGTTATTTAGTTCACTTCCCGTGGAGGAGAAACACTTTTTAAGGCCGCAGAGTGAGTAAATTGGCCATATTCATTCACTTTTACCCATTCCTCAAATCTTGTGTTTAAGGCCCCTGGAAGCATGAAAATCACTTTAAACATCTCATTTTATCTTTAAAAGTGATTTTCCACGTACAAATGTGAATTGTAGATCAAAGAGGCAACATTTGAAAACAGACCATTTTTTTAGTTTCTGAAGCATGTCGTAAGGGATCTCTTTCATCAAAAATTGGACGTTTTTGATTGAACAATAAAGGCCTACAAATGTTATTTAATTCACTTTCTGGGGTGGAGAAAAACTTTTTAAGGCCTCAGAGTGAATACATTGGCCATTTTCATTCACATTTACCCATTCCTCAAATCTTGTGTTTAAGGCCCCTGGAAGCATGAAAATCACTTTAAACATCTCATTTTATCTTTAATAGTGATTTTCCAGGTACAAATTTGAGTTGTAGTTCAAAGAGGCAACATTTGAAAACGGACCATTTTTACGTTTCTGAAGCATGTCATAAGGGGGGGGTGGTTTTCTCTTTCGTCAAAAATCGGGCGTTTTCGCTTGAACAAAAAAGGCCTACAAATGTTATTTAGTTCACTTCCCGTGGAGGAGAAACACTTTTTAAGGCCGCAGAGTGAGTAAATTGGCCATATTCATTCACTTTTACCCATTCCTCAAATCTTGTGTTTAAGGCCCCTGGAAGCATGAAAATCACTTTAAACATCTCATTTTATCTTTAAAAGTGATTTTCCACGTACAAATGTGAATTGTAGTTCAAAGAGGCAACATTTGAAAACAGACCTTTTTTTAGTTTCTGAAGCATGTCGTAAGGGGGGGTGGTTATCTCTTTCATCAAAAATCGGACGTTTTTAATTGAACAATAAAGGCCTACAAATGTTATTTAATTCACTTTCTGGGGTGGAGAAAAACTTTTTAAGGCCTCAGAGTGAATACATTGGCCATTTTCATTCACATTTACCCATTCCTCAAATCTTGTGTTTAGGGCCCCTGGAAGCTTGAAAATCACTTTAAACATCTCATTTTATCTTTAAAAGTGATTTTCCACGTACAAATGTGAATTGTAGTTCAAAGAGGTAACA